>NC_083615.1:2198974-2206474 GCF_963584025.1 Labrus mixtus | reverse complement strand
GGAACAAGATGAAGGACATGGTCTCCTACAGTCCGATCATTCTGGACCCAAACACTGCTCATCCAGAACTCATCTTGTCTGAAGATCTGACCTGTGTGACACGAGGAGAGAGACAGCAGCTTCCTGATAATCCAGAGAGGTTTGTTTCTTACGGCTCTGTCCTGGGCTCTGAGGGCTTTAACTCAGGGACTCACAGCTGGGACGTCCAGGTTGGAGACAGTACACTCTGGTTACTGGGAGTGTTAGCAGAGTCTGGACAGAGGAAGGGAAACAAACTGTCTGGATTATGGTCAATACGGTTCTATGATGGTACATACAAAGCACGCTCCTCATCACATCCAGACACTGTTCTCTCAGTGAAGAAGAATCCTCAGAGGATCAGAGTGAATCTGGACTGTAACAGAGGAGAGCTGTCCTTCTCTGATCCTGATACTAACACACACATACACACACACACACACACACACACACTTTCACTGAGAGGATGTTTCCATACATTTACACTAGATTTAATCTCCCACTGAAGATTTTACCAGAGAAGATCTAATACATGATGAAGATGATAATGACGATGATGATGACGATGATGATGATGATGATGATGATGACGATGATGATGATGATGATGATGATGGTGATGATGATGATGGTGATGATGATGATGGTGATGATGAAGATGATGATGATGATGATGGTGATGATGAAGATGATGATGGTGATGATGATGGTGATGATGAAGATGATGATGATGATGGTGATGATGATGATAGTGATCTAATTCTTCGTCTCTGATTCTTTTATAATTGTTTTGACTGCGTTGTCATGGTGATTTTGTTCATTATAACTTTGAGTATAATTCAACAGCAGGTGAAATCTCAATCCTGATTGGTCGGTTCGTTGGAGTCTCTTTAAATATAATCTGCTCACCGTGTTAACTGGTTAACTGTCGTCTGTGAGCGTCTGATTTCAGACTTTTTCACTTGAACTCTGAGGAGTCCCTGAAGGCATCATCGTCTGTATCTCTGTGTGCTCGAGTTATTACCCTGCACGGAGAGATTATAATCTGCACTCGGTGATCTGAAATCACTCCACAGTAGAATAATAACTTCAGCTCACCACGTTTCACTTTTCTTACTAAATCGTAGTTCCATCTTTAATCTTGTTTTCATGGACAACACCCCCCACCCTCTGCACAGCACCTTCAGCAGGCAGAGGAGTGTGTTCAGTGTTCCACAGACAGACTCAACAACTCTTTTGTCCCCCTGGCCATACGTCTGTACAACACCTCACGTTTATGGCAGGGGGAACACACACAGTGACTCTTGGACTAAATCTTCCTTTTTCCATTTCCCATCTGCACAGCTGTCCCAAGAGTCAGCATGTAGTTGGACACTTTAATACTAATCTCACAATTATTGAAATCGCACCTTTAATGTTTGCTCTGACTGTTATTCAATGTCTGTTTTTTGATAATTTTTTAAACATTGCTGTACATATATAAACAACACAACTTCAGAAGGTCAACACTTTAAAAAAAAATTATATTCAGGTCTAATTACAGATTACTTTTTCCTTAACTGTTTATAGGTTTAAATGTCACATATATTTTTTATCCCTGCACGGGTTATGTACATTTCTTGTATAAGTCTATTTTTAATTGCACAGTTTAAGTTTGATTCATCTAGGGGTATTCTTTAAATCTTTTTTTGGGGTTAATATATATGTATGGGAGGGGGGGCGTCGGTTTTGTGGTTAATTTGTAACAAATGTTTCATGTCATGTACGTCTTTGTAACCTGCTACTGGATGCTTTGATCTATCTATCTATCTATCTTGTAGCTCACAACCCACAGGTAGCTGAATCAGCTGCTCTGTGTTTGAGTCATCCTGGAGCTTCATTTTGTAAAGGTACGGCTCCGTGGGTTTGTTATCATGTTTGAAATGTCAAATATAAGACCTAAAGACTGTCCATATTTCTTTACCATCTTCATGTTCAGAGGATGAAACCTCCTCTGAAGTCTGAATGCTTTACGTTCTTTAGAACAACAAAGAGTTCAAATATCTGGTTAGTGTGAATCCTGTTCCACCTGTAATCATCAATAAAGTTTCTACACTTGATCTGAATCCCTCTTTCTATCTGGTGTTGTGTTTTATTGCTCTTGTAAATGTCATCATGGAGGAGTGTCTCTCCTGAGAGGAGGAGTTTGTATCTGTCAGTAATTATAAAGTTATTCTGATTCATTCAGGTGTTTCTTTTCCCCAGAACTGTGACTTATCAGGATGCGACCTGCAGGAGGCCAACCTGCGCGGCTCGAACGAGAAGGGAGCGATCTTCGAGGAGATGTTGACTCCTCTGCATATGTCTCAGAGCGTGCGCTGAATCAATCAATCTTTATTTGTATAGCGTCAACTCATAACAAGTGTTATTTCGAGACACTTTACAAAAAGCAGGTAAAAGACTTTACTCATTGTTATGTTACAAAAAGCAGATAAAAGACCTTACTCATTGTTATGTTACAAAAAGCAGATAAAATACCTTACTCATTGTTATGTTACAAAAAGCAGGTAAAAGACCTTACTCATTGTTATGTTACAAAAAGCAGGTAAAAGACTTTACTCATTGTTATGTTACAAAAAGCAGGTAAAAGACCTTACTCATTGTTATGTTACAAAAAGCAGGTAAAAGACCTTACTCATTGTTATGTTACAAAAAGCAGATAAAAGACCTTACTCATTGTTATGTTACAAAAAGCAGGTAAAAGACCTTACTCATTGTTATGTTAGAAAAGAGCAGGTAAAAGACCATACTCATTGTTATGTTACAAAAAGCAGGTAAAAGACCATACTCATTGTTATGTTACAAAAAGCAGGTAAAAGACCTTACTCATTGTTATGTTACAAAAAGCAGGTAAAATACCTTACTTATTGTTATGTTACAAAAAGCAGGTAAAAGACCTTACTCATTGTTATGTTACAAAAAGCAGGTAAAAGACCTTACTCATTGTTATGTTACAAAAAGCAGGTAAAAGACCTTACTTATTGTTATATTACAAACATTCATTGTTCAGGCAAGCTGTCAACCAACGATCTTGAGGAGCCTAAGAGAGCTCAAGAGCTCCCAGGAAAGTAGGTGGTTAGTGTTGGGCCTCAGCTATGTGTGTGGGACAAAGAACTCAGGCCTGTATCACAGTTCTCAAGCCTGACTAGAGTTATTTTGGAGGCAACTAAACAAAGTAAAAAACCCCCAACAGAAACTAACAAACAGGTGTGAAAAGTGGAGGGGTGGGGGGTGTCTGAATTCTCTATCCTCATTGGAGGAGGCCTGAGGTAAACCCACAGGCAGCTCCAGTCTTTAAAAGCAATCACCAGGCATTGCTTCCTTCTCTTCAAGTGTGGTCTGCTGACCCAAAGAGGATACCCTCTCCAACAAGATGGACTCCAGCATTCGAGACAAACCCTTTCCTCCTCTTGGCTTACATAGGTTAAACTCCAGAGCTGAGGTTGCTCAGTATAGGTAGCTCTTCACATGCTGAATTCAAGCATCAGAGGATTCAGCTGACTACTTCCACGGCATATTTTTTAAGAGTTTTGGGCGCAATCAGATGCTATCAGGTTTGAGCAAAAACAAGAGTTTCTTTCCTTTGATTTTTCGTAAGACGTCATTGAATGCACTGGACAGGAGTGCTGAATGAAGCCCACTGATCCCTGAATCCACAAGGACACATAAAGAACTCGGCTCCTGCAACCAGAAGACCCTAGAGAGCAGCGCTCTGGTCGAAGATCTGAATCCCGCTACCCTCCTCCTACATCTGCCACGAAGGAAACCTGCCTGAATCTGATGATTCAACATTCAACAGAGTGACGATCTAACCAGCTTTGCAACGATCACCAGGAGTTACCCCAAGTAAGAGCTTTGGTCTGGGCAGAAATAGTTTCAGAAATAGTTGTTTCTTTTATAACCACTGATAATTATGCATCATTGTTGACGACACGTCACATTCTGTTTATTATCTGTTGTAAGCTGCTGCATTTGTTTTATTGTGATGAACTGCTGTGTTCGCCTATGTATGTAATGTTATTCTAGTTTACCTTCAGTCAACGGCTTTCACAATCAGAAAGACCAGTGTACCCACCGTTGAATCAAAGTCCGGCCACTGGCTTTCTGGTGTTTAAGTAACAGTTACTGAACTCAGCTCAGAGAGCTCAAACTATTTCAAAAGGTAACCACACGGCTTCCTTTGTTGTCCACCATTTTGTCACCATGTGACGAAGCCACATGAGGCATTGTCTCTCTCCACCATCTTGTTTTTTCTCTCTCTCTCTCTCTCTCTCTCTCATCTACACACACACACACACACACACACACACACACACACACACATTTACACCTCATTCACAAGTTTTGCTTGATAATGTTTGTTGCTTAGATTAGTTTATGATAGTTATTTGTTTGATTCAGTTAATTGATTTTGGATTGATGTTGCTTTGTTTAAATAAATTCTGTTATAATTTAAGAGAGCAGTTGTTTGTGATTACTGGTGTATTTGCATTGTGATATAAGCTGGGTGCGACGGCTTTGTGTACGGATTTCACGCCTTCAATTTATTAAATATAGTTATTAATTATTAACAATATTATTAATTAAGTAACTAATTTGAGTGATATTTTTGTTATTTTTCCCTGAGTACAGGGTGGTGCCCAAATGAGATTAAACATAGTTTAATGATATTGTTATTTATATTATTAATAATTAAATATAATTATTAAAGAATATAACCAAAGTTGACCTGATACAACCCCAACATTAGTGACTGAGATTTACAGATAGATACATGCAGTAATATGATGTACTGTATATGCACAGAGAGAGAGAGAGAGAGAGAGAGGAGCTCAAGGTGCCAGTTCCCCCGGTAGTCTAAGCCTATAGCAGCATAACTAAGAGCTGGTCTACACCAGCGCCAGCCCTAACTATAAGATTTATCAAAAAGGAAAGTTTTAAGTCTATTCTTAAAAATACAGACTGTGTCTGCCTCCCTGACCCCGGCTGGAAGACGGTTCCAGAGGAGAGGAGCCCGATAACTGAAGGCTTTACCTCCCATAGTACACTTAGAGACTGTAGGTACCACTAGCAGGCCTGCATTCTGGGACCGTAATGTTCTCGATGGGTAGTACGGCATTAGTAGCTCCTCCCTAACCTGATCCTGACCCGTCTCAGTCTGTTCTGCTGTCGTTATTTTTG
Organism: Labrus mixtus; assembly: GCF_963584025.1. Taxonomy (NCBI): domain Eukaryota; kingdom Metazoa; phylum Chordata; class Actinopteri; order Labriformes; family Labridae; genus Labrus; species Labrus mixtus. The sequence goes on along the minus strand of NC_083615.1, from coordinate 2,201,236 downwards.
TAATGTTGAATAAATGTTTTTCTTAAACAGTTCTGTCCTTTGCTTTTTTCCCTCCGCACTTAAAAACTTAAACTACTCTTCATCTTTTCGTCTTCACTACAAACCCCCCAATGATGAGAAAAGTCCATCCTCTCCGTCTTTTGCCTGCTCCACTTTTCAGAAAATGTGTGCTCAAACAGACCGTTTGGAGATTTTCCCTTCATGACATCACAAAGGGCAGTAGCCCCTCCCCCAGGTGGGTGACACTCCCACAGCTAGGTGTTTGTTCTGCCCTCTGAGTCTGCCTTCTCACCGTAAACAATAGGACATGGAGCAAGAAAGCCTGAGTACACCCAAGCCCTTCCAGAGAGGGGGCGTGGTCAGACACAGCTCATTTACATATTTAAAGGTACAGACACAGAAACAGCCTGTTCTGAGCAGGGCTGAAATAGAGGGGTTTATAGACATGATCAAATACAGGATCAGAGTGGATTTAGAACAAGAAACTTCACACACATGTTTTGAGGAGCTCTGAGACTTATTTACACTGAAGAAGAAGAGGAGGAGGATATGTCACCTTTAAGATCACACATATACACACACAAGATCACACACACACACACACACACACACACACACACACACACACACACACGCACACACACAAGATCACACACATACACACACACACACACAAACTCACACACACTCACAAACACACGCACACACACACACACACACACACACACACACACACACGATGCATTCTTGTGTTTTTTCCAATACATCTCTTTTCAACTTGTGTGTATTTTGGCAGCCCTGCGTTGTTGTTTTTTTTTGTAGTAATGTGCCTCATAAGCTCCCCCCCTCCGCTCCCCTCTCCTCCTCTCTTCATTTGCTCGCCTGCAGGCCCAATGTGATTTAAGGCTGTGCTTGAAGACTGAAGACCGACCTGTTATCTGCCTGTTATTGATGCAGGCTGTAACTCTCAGTGTCCACGCTCCACAGGCAGATGGAGAGAGTGGAGTAATAATGTTGGCAGATTGATGAGCTCTCCCTGTAATGATCAGGCATCAGGCGGTGTGTGTGTGTGTGTGTGGTTCTACACGGGTTTGAATACAACATGTAAAAAAAAAAATCTAAAGATTTCATTTCCCTCCATCCAGCAGCTCTCCCCTCTCTTATTCTCTCAACCCTCCCTCCCTTTTTCCCCTCCTATTTCTGCCTCTCTCTCAACTCCTCTCCCTCCCCGTCTGTACATTATGTAGATGTCAATAATTCAGCGGCAGATTCGAGAATTCACTGCTTAACAACAGGTTACGATCTTTGCTAATAAAATATGCGTTTGTGAATAAAATATGATTCTGTCTCTTTTCAAAGCGGCTGAAAACCTGTCAAGCTTGCCATTTGTTTTCTGACAGTATCGCGCTGAAGTGACAGTTCAAAAAGCGAGGGTTTGTCTTTATCTTGGCAGGTTTTCAATCTTTGCTCTATTTCTGCACGCGCGGTGGAGCATTATTTTTCCATCCATTGTTTTTGTAGACCATCTTTCATCTCCAGGGCTTTGTTGTTTTCTCACTCTCTTCAATCGCTGTCTCTCCCTCCTCTTACATCGTGACTTCTTCTTCTTCTTCTCTCCCCCCCCACTCCTTCCTTGTCTTGTATTGTACAGTTACAGTACCACATATAGACAGCAAACACATCCCAATCTAACTGGTCTTTTTTTTTTCAACTTATTTTTTATTTCAATTTTTTGGCACAGTACAGAAGAAAGAAATAGCATAAAAACAACAACAACAACAACAACAAAAAATGACAACTACAAAGAAGAAAATCCCCAGAAAAAACACACATACATAGGTAAGGTTAAGATAAAGGTTTTTTATTTATTTAATTTATTTATTTTTATTGCATTAGCAACATCATGGCTGGACTCCATATCTTAGTGAATTTGGGTTTTTGAAGCCTCACCTAAATACTTTGACGCCTCCTTCTCCTTCCTTCCTTTCCTCTGCTCTCCTCCTAACACCCCCCCCCCCCCCCATCTTTACCCCACAGGCCTGAGGATGGTTCCTTTGTTCCTGACATCTGTTTTGTTGGGTGATTAATTGAGATGAGCATGTGGGGTGAAGGCCTGTAGAGGGGAGCTCAGACCCCCCAGGTAATGTGGATGTGCATGTGTGTGTGTGTGTGCTAGAATATTCCTTGATGTGGTTAGTTTGTTAAAACTGATTTCCAGCAAGAGTGGTGACATATGAAACATCGTTATATCTGCTAACTTGG
>NC_083615.1:2173974-2176474 GCF_963584025.1 Labrus mixtus | reverse complement strand
CAGGAAAGTTGCCACAGGTTGGTCCTGGGCCAGCCACTTGGAGGACTACAGCCTCTATACATGGGGCGTGCCCACCAACCACTGCCCCCCCCCCCCCCCCCCCCCAAAATCCTTTTTAATACCATTCTTGATTTAATACAAACACTACCAAGACAGTCAAATAAATAAGAATTTAATAACTAAAGCACTGACTATGAATAACATTGCCTCTCTTAGCTGGATGTCACTTATGTCTCTGTGCTGCAGAGCTTCACTTCAGTCTAAAGAAATATTAAAACTACATCAGTGAGTGAGCCTCAGTGCTGCACAGTGTGACATGCTCCTTACTGAACATGAGCATGGTGAGTTTTGGGTTGATCTAAGAGACACACCATCCTGCTGCTGAAAGACATATCCTGTATTTATCTGGAGAATAGACCAAAGAAGTGTAAAATGTGTTGCGGTTTAAATAATTTGTTCTAAAAAGCTTCAATTTATAGCAATTTATGCTTTAATGTTCAGTGATGTTGTTCTTCTAAGGAACTGGGGGGCTCCTGCTGAGTGCAGCAGACAGGCTTGAAAAGTTGTTAAGAACTAGTAGACGGATTAAAACTTTCTTTTTTGATTTTTTTACTTTGTGGAAGACAAAAATCCAGCTGCATCAAAAGGAAAGTGTTGGCCTCGAGGGTAAAAGAGTGACAAATCGACAAGCTGTTTCACGGGCTGATGTCCTCCTCTGATGGTTAGTTTTTTTAATCCGACCACTGCTCAGTGTCAATCAGAACGCACCAATCAGCTGAGACTGTGAGCAAATGGAATTCATACAATGAAAGAAAACACACGTTTATTTTTTTTAATATATACTGTATATACTTGCAGATAATGTCAGGACATTCAGGACACTTTATACAACATGTGTTTTTGTTTTATTTTTTATATCCCCATTAAAAGCTTTATATGTGATTTTTTGATCCAGCAGATGTCGCCCTTGAGCACCAGCATGAAACCAAAACAACTTGCGCTGCATTGTTGTGTTAGCATGCTAATGCTAGCGATCTTTATTATGCTCGTATCTTCACACTGCATGTAAATTTACCTGAAATGAGCGTGATCTAGAAACACAGTTAAGCAGTGAGTACAGTATGTTATTCTTCTTTTCTCTAGTCCCTCAATTAAACAACTTTTATACACGAGGGGAGGAGTCAGCCGGCCGTCCGGGCGATGTAAACAAAGTGAAGATAGGACTCTGAAAACTCTGAAAACATCACAGACAGTGGGACTCGGGTGTTACACCCATTGTAGACAGTCATGACTCACAGAGTTATTTTCAGAGGATATACTTGATTTCTACATTTAAGTATGAAAAATCACATATAAAGACTTTAACTTTGGCATTGCAGCAGCTATTCTTCCTGGTGTCAACATGATTTCCAAAATGACAATAAAGCAGCGCACATAACATGAATGTTCAAGACTGCATTCACAAATCAGCTCGCCTCAACTTTGTGCAGACTTTTTAAAAGCAGGCAAGCAAGGAGAAAGACAGTTTTAAAGGGGACCTATTTTGCTTTCTCTGGTTTTATATGCTCTTTAGTATATTGTACATGTCTCTTGTGCAGGGACTGTTGTAAACAGCTTTAGATACAGAGAAACTCCAAAAACTTCAGTGAGACTTTAACCTCCTGTGAGGAGTTTATTGCTGCATGAAACAGAATTAAATTAATAAGCTGTCTTTTTGTTCTTTTTGTGACCTAAGAAAGCACAAACTAGACCATCAGTCACATGATTGGTTGATTCTCTTTGGAAACTGCAGGGTGGGGTAGGTGTCAAAAAGTGTTTAACTGCATGCCACACAAACTTACTTGCATGTGTTTTTTTTTTATTTTCCACTGAAAGATTAGAAAAAAAGTGATACAATAGATTGTGATAGGAAATCAGAAAGTTTTCTACCATCTACTTACACATGTCTAAAACAAAACCTGGAAAGAGATGAGACGTACCACTTTGTCAACAGGGTTTGCCAAAAATCAACACAAATCCAAAGAACTCCACAGAAGCTTTAGACGAGAAAATTCAAAGAAAATATTTCATCCTGTCCCCAGAAAATAAACAAAACATTTAAATCGGATCAAAATAAAATAATAATCACCTCACCTCCTCATCTCACCTCCTCACCTCCTCACCTCCTCACCTCCTCACCTCACCTCCTCATCTCACCTCCTCACCTCCTCACCTCCTCATCTCACCTCCTCACCTCCTCACCTCACCTCCTCATCTCACCTCCTCATCTCACCTCCTCACCTCCTCACCTCCTCACCTCACCTCCTCACCTCACCTCCTCATCTCACCTCCTCACCTCCTCATCTCACCTCCTCACCTCCTCACCTCACCTCCTCATCTCACCTCCTCACCTCACCTCCTCACCTCCTCATCTCACCTCCTCACCTCACCTCCTCACCTCCTCACCTCACCTCCTCACCTCACCTCCTCACCTCACCTCCTCACCTCCTCACCTCACCTC
>NC_083615.1:2151474-2168974 GCF_963584025.1 Labrus mixtus | reverse complement strand
TGCGTTTTTACACTGTGGTGTTAACACAAACGATTTGTTTTCACTGCTGATTATGATGGTACAACATGCTGGTTGTGTGGAGTAATAGGAAGATTGGTAGTATTATGGGGCGGCAGTAGCTCAGTCTATAGGGACTTGGATTGGGAATCGGAGGGTCGCTCCATGTCCGGAAAAAACTTCCTGAGCAACTGCTGAGGTGCCCTTGAGCAAGGCACCGAACCCCACAAACTGCTCTGGAGCGCTCGCTGTGTGCAGCCCCCCTCACTCTGACATCTCTCCATTAATGCATGTCCACAGGATCCTGTTTGTGCATGTGTGTGTGTTTCAGCCTATGTTTGTGTAGTATGTTCATTGAACTGAATTTCATAAATAAAGGATAAATTATAAAAAATATTATGACCATAATTAGCCTGTTACTCCTACAATGTGAGAGTGCAGAAATAGTAAAACAGTACCCGGAGTATTATTGTTATAACCAGCCTGTTTGACTGCACAGTGCAGCAGTAGTACAGAAAAGTCCTTGCAGTATTATTTTAATTAGCCAGTATACTCTTGTGTACTGTAGGAGGTACAGCAGGGGGGGGGGGGGGGGGGCTGACTTGAACAGACCTGATTGTCTCCAGTGGACTGTAAACATGTCCGGGCTGTGAGCGATCAGCAGTCTGGGGCCACATCTTCCTCCTCTCCATCCCTCCATCTCTCCAGGGAGCATCAGTGGAGCAGGTGCTCGTCCTCCCTCCTCCTCCCTCCCCTTACCTCTCCTATCACACCCCGCCTCTCCCTCCCTCTCTCTCTCTCTCTCCCTCTCTCCCTCCCTCTCTCTCTCTCTCCCTCTCTCCCTCCCTCCCTCTCTCTCTCCCTCTCTCTCTCGCTCTCTCTGAGGACAGTTAACGCGTTGTCCTTTTCCCTTCACACATCGTCGTGTGTTGTAGTGATATGCTTGAGAAAACACAGGATATCGCTGCATAAAGAGCTACAGTCTACTTCATGTAGCCCACTAAAGGATGCGCCAGGAGGACCGAGGTTTCTCTGGGTTTTTTTTTAAATCTGAGACGGTAAGTTGTTTTTTTTTTGTCCCGATGATTTTAGTACATCACGTCTCAGAGTTTTCTCTGTTACAGAAAAACGCTTCTTCCAGGATGCTGCTTTCAAAGTTATCATGGGGGGGGGGGGTTTGAATTGTAAAGATGAACGATTAATATGCTTTGTTATCGTCTACTAAAGGCTGCAGCCTGTCGTAAGGCTACTCGTGACCTTTTGGCTTTTTCTTTTAAAACACACCACCGTTTCTTATTTCTACAAGATCTACTTTATAAGAAGATCACTAGTCACTCCTCATGATGTTGCTGGCTATTATTTCAAGCGTTTTGGCAGCAGTTTTGCTTTGACGAGTGGCTATTCTGTATCTTGCCTACTTTAGACACAAGTTAATTGAAATTCCATTTTTATTTGAGACATTTTTAGGGAAAAAAAACCTCAGTCGACTTTAACACAAGCTATAAAGTGTGTAGTTTGTGATTGCATTATTTGGCAGTAGTCTTTACATTCAGCCTGACTGCTCCAGCTTGACGAACAGTGAGGTGACAGCATAAGAAAGGTGATTCTGTTTACAGCTTTCAAAATAAAATGTCATTCGCGTGTTGACCCACCAAAATGTTCCCTAGCCTATTTAATATTAACACATCTAGTGTGTGGTGATAATTTGAGCCATCGCAGAAACAATGACTTCTTTTATTTGAAGATTCCTTCAACACAGGGAGCAGTGGGAGCAGTGACTTCTTTTATTTTGAAGGCACGCGCTGTTTGTCGTTGTTGAAAGCGTCTGTCTTGACGCATCCGCGGAAGGTGAGGCTTGTGGAGGTGTTTGTGGTTTTCTTGTTATGTTATCTTTCTTGTCGAACTTGTCGGTGATCAAACAACGCTCTTGTTTGCTTCCTATAAACTTTAACAGGCAATTAGAAAGTCCTGAAACACTGCGCGGTGTATCACACACAGCTTCCCCCTGTGATGGTTTGTCACACACAGCAGCAGCACCCATGGGAGTTTTCAGAGGAGTCGCTCTTTAATCCGGGACCTTTAACAGCGACTGTATTGTTTGAGTGAGATAGATGCCGCGGGGCGCATTAGCAGCAGTCAAGCGGATCACGTCGCTTTTGTGTCTGTACACTGCCCGCAGGTGGAGTTCAACACACACACACACACACACACACACACACACACACACACACACACACACACACACACACACACACACACACACACACACACAGTCTATTCGCCATGTGCTGCTCCTGACCTGCCGTAGACCAGCTGCTCAGCAGGGGTTACTGAGTAAACCTCCAATCTCTTTAATTACTTCCCTCTTTTAGATGAGGCTGATAGGTGAGCCTTTTGTAAACACATGCTTACATTCAGCTCTTTGTTTCATTATGAAAACAATGTTAACATTAAACTCATAATTGTACAATTAATTCAATTAATGAAGAATTGATCAGCATGACTTGACTGTGTTTTTTTGGTACAATGTCTGCGGTTTATCTAAGAATCAGAATCTATTTAATCTTGTGTAATTTGATTAAAGCTGAGACTTTTTGATCCGTCAGTGAGTCAACGGGCAGAGATTAGGCAACTGTTATTAGTTTCCAGTCTCTTACTGATTACAAATTTAACATTATGGACTTTCTGACTGCTGACTGAAGATGTTGTTTTTGGGACCTGCTGGAAAACTGTGCAGAACATGTTTCTCCACCTTCTGAAGTGTATGAGCCAAGTTTACAATTCAATCATATATTTCACCTTAAAAATAGCATTTGATGAAAAAAGAAATGGGTGTAGTCAAGAGCCAATCAGCTCTTAGTGTTCATTAGGTGTATATTTGCTCTGTTCTCATTGGATCTAATTTTGTAACCAACATCTCCACTAAAGGTCCAAGAGAGAATCTAATGCAACAAAATCATCAAAAGGTTGCACCCATAATCAGTTTCTTTAATCTAAACTACCTGCACTGTTCTGATGGCTTACAGAGAGGCTGGTGTGTTACTCATTTTAATGTGTAGTCCCCAACATGTTGCTATTTCTAGATAGTAGAAATGTAAACTATCAAATCATTCATGGCAGGGCCGATTCTACAGTCTGTTGGGACCCTTGAAAAAAATATATTTTGGGGTCCCTCTGATGCTTAATCCTCAAACCTATAGATAATCATTCCTCCACATCTTTCTTCTTTGTTGATGAACTTAGGTTTTTCAAAGCGATAATGCATGCACAACACTCTGCAGGGCGCAACGATAGTGAGTGCTGTCAGATGGGGGCCCCCCTCAGGGAGGTTTCCTATACTGTCATTGCAAAATTTGCATATTTTAGAAGAAAACAGCTGAGAAATACTCCAACAACTGCTAGAAAAGACAGAAGAATGCATGGATAGTTTTGACTTTTGATGAGGTCCATTTGAGGTTTTGGTTGAAGTTTGTGACCCCCCCTACTGGTTTGGGGGCCCCAAGCGGTCGCCTGCCTCGCCTATTTGACAAGCAGCGCCTCTGATTCATGGTATAGTCTTCATCTTCCACATACTGACAATAAAAGCCTCATTTCCTTCACAAGACACACAAGCTGTGGATGATCACAACCTTGAAACACAAAGCAAAAATATTTGGTTACAGCAGTTACATTCCCATGTCAATACAGATGCAGACACATTATACCTGTCAGAGCCAAAGTCAGGAGCACACTGACACACACAGGGGACATGGGGTGATGACGGGGATGGATCAACTGCCATGGCTGCTTTTCTTGTTGCTCCTGTTTAATCTGCAAACCAAATGAATGAGGAAGTAATCCATGACAACTTCATTTCCTTCAAGAGTTTCTGACCGAAACCTCACCTTGATGTTTCTCTTTAAACACTAACTTCACTGTTTACTAAAACCATGTTTAGCAGGTTTTTTCTCGCAGCACACACCTCGGTTACACCTGTACCTGTAGTGATCCGGCAGCAGCAGCAGCCTGATCAGTCGGCCTGTGTGCATCTGCTCATCTGTTTGTCTTCCTACACCCCTTTGTGCAACAGCAGTGTGTGTCTGTGTGTGTGATCATGTTTGTTCAGATGGTGTAGGTCCAGCCGCCGCGGTGTCGGCACCTGGTGACACAACGACCCCTCTGTATACTCCTCCGCCGCCAACAACCAAAACACACACACACACACACTCAGAACAACCTGCTGCGGGGAATTAGTCTGACCCAGCCAGGCGCCCCCAAACAAACAGAGACAGAGTTAAGATCGGTGTGCCTCAAATAGTTTTATCCTTTTTGCTTCATCTCTGTATCAGAGCAGCGAGAGTGAGCCACACGCTGCAGAAGAAGAGATCGATCACACAGAGGGGGGGAAACAGAAAAAGATGTCGACGTGATTGGAGGAGAGGCTGTTGAGCAAGCGGCAGGAGACTGAAGAGCAGACGAGAGAGAGAGAGAGAGAGAGCGGGGGAAATGACAAAGCAAAGAAACATGAACAGACAGAGGCAAGTGTTAGACTGACAAAAACAGCTCGCTATTTATATCTATTTTCTGTGTTTGACGGACAGTGACAAGATGCTCGCAGACAAGAACACTGATTTGAGAAATGGAGAAGGGGTCAGGGTGGAGAGATCCCTGAAGCCAGGCAGAGGTGAAGCGAAGGCCCAAGAGAAGAAAATAGGTTTTTCAGTATCGTCTTAAAAGCTGCAGTGTTGATCATTCATAGACCTCTCGCTGACGCCACAACAGTATTAGTTTGAACATTTAATGTGAATTGTAAGATATACTGACAGATGTGTGTGTATGAGAGGGGTGTAGGTGTGACATGGCCGTCGTCTTTCAGGCTGGTCTGGGAGGTGGATCAGGCGAGCGAGAGACTCAGAGTGGGGGTTCTGTCTCGGGTATGGATCCACCCGAACTGATTACGGCCCCAGACTGAACCTGAAGTGAGAGAGACGAGGGAGAGGCGTGTGCCGAGTGGGATGGGAAGGGATAAGGAAGGAGGGAAGGGATGAGGAAGGAGGGAAGGGATGAGGAAGGAGGGAAGGGATGAGGAAGGAGGGAAGGGAAGAAGGGGAGGGATGAGGAAGGAGGGAAGGGATGAGGAAAGGAGAGAAGGTATGATGGGGTAGGGAGGGAAGGGATGAGGAAGGAGGGAAGGGATGAGGAAGGAGGGAAGGGAAGGAGGGAAGGGATGAGGAAAGGAGAGAAGGTATGATGGGGTAGGGAGGGAAGGGATGAGGAAGGAGAGAAGGGATGAGGAAGGAGGGAAGGGAGGGTGGGTAGAAGGATCTGAGACAAACGGGGTGTGGTGAGGTGACCAGGTGTTAGTTAATACATGAACTCTTGATTTTTTCTTGTCTTGCTGCTAATTCTGTTTTTTTCTGCTCCACAACTACAGTATTTGAATGTGTTGCTGGCTGTTTGGTCACATCATGCATACATCTTGTGAAGCGCAGTGCCTGAATCCTGATTCCTGCTTTAGCATTGACGCTAACAATATGTGTGTCGGTTTTTGAAAAAGAAGTTATTTCTTGTTGCCTTTTTCAACATGCATGTGTCTTTGTGATTTAGTGTGTAGAAGATGCTGCTCTGGGGTTGTGTGTGTGTGTGTGTTTGTTGTTTATGGATCGAAAGGAAGTGTTAAGTGTTCTCTGTGCGAGCAGCTGAAGAGTGACTGGAGCTAGTAAAGCCATTTAGCTACCCCTGGAGAAGCCCTGGAGACCGCTGTGTTGACGCCACTCTGACTGCTATTACAGACAAGTTTAAGAGGCTGTAAAACATTTGGCTACTCCCCCCCCCCCCCCCCCCCTCTTATTTTTGTGTGTGCACTTGTAAGATGGATTGCAAAAGTCTGCCAGCTATTGTAATAGCAACAGAAGCAGTTGTTGTGATAAGCATCATTTGTGCGAGTACAAATAATGATGTCTTAACACTCATGTAGGGCTCATTTTGTTTTAGGAAATCATGTTTGTGTGTCTCTAATTATCATTCCAATGTGAGGTAACTGCAAGTCGTATCAATTCAAGTGGAAAGAAGCAAATAAAATAGCACATAGACACACTCAGACATGCAATGAGGGTTCATCCATAGCAGTGTGTTACAACCTCTTTTTCCATTCAAATCACCTATAAGACAGGTAGTACTCAGTCCCTCCTTGTGCGGATGATGTTTACCTGTTTTTATGTGTGTTCAGAGAAAGTAGAGTGAAAGTTAAGGAGAGCGGTAAAGAGAGAGTGAAGGGCTCAGCATGTTCTGAATCACTTTCATCCTGCTGAGCAGATTGAGACTTTGCGTTCAGACGGAGTCACTCCAAAAATGTGAGTTCCATTTTGCCAAAACTGTGGGATGTTTTGTTATACAAGTTGGGAACAAATTGAACTGCTTTTAGCCACAGCAGTTTGGTGTATAGCTGCAGGACAGAACTGTTTGTCTTGAATAATTTTATTAAATGGAAAAATGGTGTAGAGCTTCATATTTCATGGAGGGTAGATGACAATTACTTTGTTTATTTTTAAAATAAAACTGCAGGTCAGAGAGACAAACGTTAAAGTCATCAGTTGTACTTTTTTAGGTTTATTGCAAACTGTGCATGACGCCATGTCTCACAGTAGCGTGTTTTTAATGTGTTTTACAACCTGATAGCATTAGCATTAGCATTAGTAACATTTTAGACTATTTTCTGTCACATTTTTTAATCTATTAGTTATGGACAGCCAATAAGAGAAAGTAAAGGGAAGGACATGCAGCTTAACTCAAACCCATGTAGGCGCCTTGGGCCACTAAATGTCACGTGTAATGTAAGCAAGTTAACTGGAACAATTGTTGTCAAAGAGTAGCTGATGCCATGGCTATCTTGAGCCATTTTGGTTCCCTAGGCTAGATTATGGTCTGGCTCCCTCCCCCCCCCCCCCACCATCATCTCATCATCACCTTTGAGAAAAGTAAAGAAAACGTACTCAGTAATGTTAGAAAAGCAACAAGTATCATTGTTTCATACACTGCACAGTGACATGAGAAACAGGAATTCAATATAGACCTGAAGATTTGATTTGAGATTATGTAATGTGCAAATATACGAGGGTATACGAGGCTCTGTGGGGGATTCTCCCCCAGGATTTTCTTTTAAAAGAAGCTCTATTTTATGCACTCTGGGTATTGCTGTTACCTTTAAGTCACTGTGATATTTGTGTATAATAATTATTGTTATTATTCACTCATAGACCCACACACATTCAGGTACAGTGTATGTAATATAGTGCTGTTACTGCACACTGCCAATGTCTGTATTTGATTTTCTGTCTCTCTTTATCTTATGCTGCTGTCTCTCTACAATTCTACAATTCACTTAGCAGACTCTTTTATCCAAAGCGACGTACATCAGAGAGTAAGAACAACACAAGCAAGGATCTAGAAAAAAGGGAACAATGTCAGTAAGAGCAAACGATCAGCTTTGAGTTTGATTGGACACACAGGTGCTGACAGGAAGTGACCAGAGGCAAAGCACAACATTGAGGGCAGTTCTTGAGAGCTCTAATCAGTATAGAAACCATCTTATAAGTCGTCGTTATCAAACAAAAACCATCGTCACAACCATCATCATCATCAATAATATGGAGACCATCATCATTAAGTTAGTAGGTATTCATGAAAGAGCTGGGTCTTTAGCTTTTTCTTAAAGGTGCAGAGGGACTCTGCAGATCACATGGAGTTTGGAAGTTCATTCCACCACCGGGGGGCGACAGAGGAGAAGAGTCTAATCAGAGACTTAGGACCCTGTTGTGAAGGTCTCTCTCCATCATGCACTGCTGTCTAATAAATACTACATAGTTTAACACATCTCTAGTTTGTGTTAAAGTGAAAGTCAGATGTGTAAAAAACAACAAATCACTTTTTTTTATCAAGGTTTATAATTGGGCTTTGCCCTTATTTGAGAGATAAAGGACAGCGGACAGAGTCAGAAATAGGGACGACAGATAGTGGGGAATGTCACAGGTCGGATTTAAACCCAGGCCGTCCGCTTAGAGGACCAGAGCATCCATATACGGGGCGCTCGCACTGACCACTAGGTTACCGGTGCCCCAAAAACAGAGATATTTCAGAAGTATCTTTTTAGACTTTGTGTCGAACTTAATATGTCAGCTTGTTTTTTCCCCCCATATTCAAGTGTTTTTCACTCGTACCCCTATCCAACTCTACACAACCATTAGTGTTAGCTTGTAATAGCTACTAACATAAACCCTATACCTTGTGAGAGTGGATTGTGCTTTTTTTGAGCGCTTCACTAATCTGAGATCATCAGAATAGTTTGTTCTGTAGTTTTTAATCTCCAGATGACCAGACAAAAATGAATCACATTCCTTTTCCTCTCAGAATTCTGTCTGCAGTTTTCACCTGTATCTCTGAATTGCTCTTATAACTCATAAACTTTGTAAAACCAAAAGATACTATTAGCTTTGGTAGCATCATTAATATGTACATTTGTAGTCTTTGTTATCTTGTTTGTATCAAGATGAGAGAGGAAAGTTAATTGCAGGAAATGTTCAATAATTAATTATTATGTGTTTTCCTCAATACTGATGCGAGTCGGCTCTTCAGTTTTCATCCGTCCCACAGTTGTTTGTTGTCCAATGAGCTTTGTGGCCTCTTAAGGTCTGCTGGTGTGGCCTCTCAGTTGTGTTTATTCATTCAGTCATCACTTTAAAAAAAACATCCCTGAAGGGAGTTAAATGTCTTAATTTGTATTAAGGGCTGTTGTGCGTTTCAATCTCCAACTCCCTGCTGTTCGGGGGGGGGGGGGGGGGGGGGGGGGGGGGGGGCTGCAGAGGTCGGAGGTGAAGGGTGAAAGGTCACTGTCAGAAATCTCCCCCCTCCCCCCACATCATCCCTGTCCCCAAAGCAGGCAGAGCTGACGAGGAGGGGAGAGAGACTGGGTGATGGATGGAGGGTTAACACACACACACACACACACACACACACACACACACACACACACACACACACACACATAGCTCAAACTACACAGCCACCCTCCCCGTCGTCACCATAAACCCTCCTCCCCCCCCCCCCACCCCAACACCCACCCCATTGCCGGGAGTGAGAGCCGCCAAAAGGAGAAAAGGATGAAGAATAGAAAGAGAAAAGAAAATGAGAGAGAGAGAGAGAGAGAGATAAAGAGAGAAGGTACATCTCAGGAGAGAACATGGAAAGAGATAAAAAAAGAGACTGACGGGGAAGAAGGTGATAGATAGAGAGAGGGCAAGGAGGAGGAGGAGAGGAGGAGGGGTGGGTGGGTAGATGTGGAGAGGAAGGAGGAGGAGGAGGAGGAGGGGAAGTGGATAGAAAAAAAAGGTCACGTGACCACGCAGCAGCTGCAAGGCTGAGAGGGAGAGAGAGAGAGAGAGAGAAAGAGTCTCAGAGAGGAGCAGAAAGACGACGAGCAGGAGGTGAAGAGTGAGCGGGAGGGTGAGTGTGTCTGTTTGCATGTTTTGAAATTATGTGCACGCATATGTTAGCATGTGTTTGTGTTTGTGAATGACAGGGAGGAATATCAGAGGAATAGCCTGTAGGAGAAGATTGTAGAGAAGGAGAGAAAAGGGAAGGAAGAAAGAAAAGCCGAGAGGAGCTTATTTGTGTTGGCTTTGTTAAATAAGCTTCAGTATGCTGAGATAAACGAGAGAGAGAGGGAGAGGGAGATAGAGAGAGAGAGAGGGGGAGACAGGAAGGAAAGAGTAAGTGAGTAAAGAGGAGGGAGGAGGAGGGAGAGAAAGAGTCGATAGAAACTGTCTTATCATCTCTCCCTTGACTGCTGGGCTCAGCAGAGACCGAGATACACACACACACACACACACACACACACACACACACACGCTGAAACACATTTACACACACAGCCTGTCAGGATCTGAGCTTTTTACTCTCTTCATCTCCCTTTCTGTCTGTTTCAATTCCAATTTGCTTCATTGGCCTGACACGTAAATACACAAGTGTAGCCAGAAAAAAACAAATAAATAAATACAGTGCAGGAAAGAAATGAGCAGTGAACAAGAACAGGGTATTTTACAACATTAGAATAGATTATTGCCATTTGCACAGGTACAGGACAGTACAGGTACATTGGAATTTTTGTGCGTTTCTCCCAGAGTCAGCTTCTACAAAAAATGATATATAAAAAAGAATAGCATTATAAGAAAGAAAAGAGTAGATATAACAAGTTGAGGAAGTAAAAGTGTACATATAAATGCACAAACATGCCGTGGGCGGTGTGCATGTTCAATGTAAACATTGACCACGATGGACAGGTCATTTACTAACGCTCTGTTTTTTTTTTTTGGTTAGGATTGGTGAGGGGAAAAAATGTTTTTTCTCCCCCTAGTTGGGTCAAAAAAAATCAAACCTTGATCAAAATTAAGCTCCAATGGTTTGGTTTTATTTTCAAAGTTGCACTGTACTGATTGTTTCTGTTGGTCTACTTGATTTTCCACCACAGCCTCTTTTTGATCCTCGTACCGTGATGTGTTACTTTCTCTCTCACTCCTGAAGAAACATCTTCGTCTCTAGTAATCGCACCGCAGCTTCTTCTTCCACAATGTGTTTGCTCATTTGTGTGTGAAATCTGGGCCGGTTTGAAGGGAGACATCACAGAACGTTTATGATTCTGTCAATTAAAACAAACTTATCTATATTTTAATAGTTTTTACTTTCCTCCTTATTGGAGAGAAAAACTCAATATTGTCCAGTGTGCGTGTATGAATATTTCATGAGTGTGCTTGCTGCTTTTGCTTGTTTGTTTTTTTCTTTCTGTGGCGAGTGCGTGTGTGTGTGTGTGTGTGTGTGTGTGTGTGTGTGTGTGTGTGTGTGTGTGTGTGTGTGTGTTTGATAGGTGTTAGTGTGTGTGCGTGTGTTGTGGTGGTAATGAGGTCATAGCTGTAGTAGGCAAGGGGGGGCACTGCTGGCTAATTCCAGCTGTAATTAACATTAGTGGGTCAGTAAGAGGGGTAGAGGGTGAAGACAAAGGTTACCATTAACACGTTTTCTGTGTGTGTGTGTGTGTGTGTGTGTGTGTGTGTGTGTGTGTGTGTGTGTGTGTGTGTGTGTGCTCACTATCAGTGGATCAATGTGTTTGCTAGTTATCACTGTGTGCGTTTGTGAGAGTGTAAAAGCTGCGGTGATACTTGACAGTGTTTGCGCGTAGACGCTCGCGACGTCTTAAGATGTGTCGGCTGGCTCCCTTGAGGAAAATGGACATGTGTGTACTCATGTGTGTGATTTGCTATTAGGGTCAGCGCTCTGTTTGACACAGCTCTGCTCGCTCCTCTCTGTCTGTAGTGAAGCTGACCGACGTATATGAACTCACTATGATGTCCAGACACAAAGGCACAAACACACACACACACTTATTCTCTTTGAGCATTTGGACAGGAGTCATTTAAGATTGATTAGATCATTTTTTCTTGTTCCTCATTTCACATAATGCCCGGCGCAGTCTAGGCCTGTGAAGGCTGTTTCGTCATGAGCTGGGGATCCGGCTATTGATAAAAATCACACAAACTGTATTGTACATGTTTTATGGAGATATGAAACAAAAAGATTTGAATATCTCCAAATGTCTAAACTTTTCTTACATTCCCCCCCCCCCCCCCCCGCTCTCCTCAGGTATGAACCATGAGTCCAATAAATCACCATCATTAGGAATGATCTCCACAGCAACGCGAACCACGGCCACCGTCAGTCCCCTCAGCCCTCTAACCAATGGGAACACAGTTGCCCAGTCTTCAAACTCCGGATTTGCTGCCGCCCTGCGTAAACTGGCCAAACAGGCAGAGGATCCCAGAGGTGAGCGGGGGATCTATCGATCACACACACACACACACACACACACACACACACACACACACACACACACACACACACACACACACACACACTCACATGCTTACTCATCTAACTTTTTGGGGACGTTACATAAGCATACCTGAAAAGATAACTCTAACCTTCATCTTTACCACTCACTTCCAAATTGGCTTTCATCATCATTGGGACAAGCATTCCCAGAAAATGAAGTGGTTGCCAGTCTGATGTGTGTCCCCAAAAAGTAAGCGTGGATCCATGAACACACACACACACCTACAGACTCATCGTTGTCGGTGACACCCTAAAAGAACATTCTGTCCTACAGTGTTAAAGGGATACTTCACCATCTGCATTAATCTTTGTATCATTAGAAACCTGGTAGTATTTTTGAATGGTCGTGCATCCCGCCCTCATTTTCCTCTGAGATGAGAAATCTTTGTATTTAAGTCTGAAAAGGAGCTTCAAGTGATGCAAAAATCATCATATTGCGTCACTGGAAGCTGTTGTGGTTAGCGGTGTGAAACTACAACGCTAGTTCCTCATATTTTCGACTACTGAAGCTACAGACCAATCACAGATCAGTGGGTGGGAACTCACTCCCAGAATCCAAACTTAACGTCCGCCAAATAGCTTGGAAGCTATTAATAAAGTATTTCTGATTCTGAAATAGAGGACCTTAGTGGGAGTGGCCTGCAGTGCTGTGCATTCTGGGATTTGGTGTCTTTCATCCACATGAGTCAAAAAGACACTTTCTGTCTTTTCTCGACCAAGAAGGCACCAACTTCAAAATGTATTTCACATTTCTACATATATGACCCAATGTCAATACAGATTCATGTTTCAACGGGTGAAGTATCCCTTTAAAGCTTTGTTTATCACGTGTTGGTTTTTATACACGTTGTCATTATTTCTGTTGCTTAGCTGGATCATGTTAAAAACATATTGACTTTTCTGTTGTCAGTTGCTAAGCTGAGCTAAGCTAAATTCTGGTTTCAGATTTAGTGTACAGATTTGACAGCAGTATTATTTTTACCCTCTGATTCAAAGGGAAGTATGAAGTGTCAAACTGTTCATTTACAACGACAGGGGGTTTAAAGACTGGAGGTTTGACAATGTTTTGCACACCGCCTCACTGACATTATAAACAGATCATTTCACAGAACAAGGTTGTGTTTTATGTATTATTGTAAAAAAAAACGTTTCACTGCCTGGTAGCCCTTTAAATGTGTGTGTGTGTGTGTGTCCTCACTCAGCTCATGTGTCCTAATGAAGGTGTTGGATAAGAGCTGACCTCTCCTTCTCTGCCTCTTCCTTCATCCGTTTCCATTCATCTTCTAATAATGAGAATCTAATTACATTCAATTATAACAAGCTCTCTCTCTCTCGCTCTCTCGCTCTCTCGCCCTCTCTTTTTTTCCCCCTTCATTTCGATTTCTCTTCCTCCATCTTTCTCTCTCTACCTAAGGCTCTAAATGAACTCATTCTATCTCACCCTTTCTCCTTCTCATTATTTCCTCCCTCTTAAAGTCTCTGAGTGTATTTGTCAATTAGTGGATGCTACAATGATGGAGGACTGATACAGTGAAAGTATACTTAAGAGGCACACATGTATCACTTTTAACACCACCCCTTGTGTCTATTTTATCACCTTCATTTATGACATCCTCCTTTTGTTGTCTGTTTTTTGTCTGATTTTAGAAACTTTTCATCAGTCACACACACTTTCATCTTGCACTATTTCCCCTAATCTCTTCTAATTCAAGGCTCTCTTTACGCCCTCCTTTCTTTCTGTCACATTTTGCCTGAAAGCTATTCATCAAAATGATTCAGTCACTGATTACCTCGTCACAGACCAGACACTGTCAAGAAAGAATTTTTATGTACCATCTGTATTTTGTCAGGTGGATGGAAATTGTTTGATCATGAAATCTTTATTTTATTTATTTTATTTATTTTATTTATTTTATTTATTTTATTTATTTTATTTATTTTATTTATTTTATTTATTTTATTTATTATTTTATTTTATTTTATTTTATTTTATTTTGTTTTATTTTATTTTGTTTATTTTTTTTATTTTACAGGGATATTGCATATTAATAAACATTTCAGTAAATATGCCAGAGTTAGCCCAAAAGGCTAATTTTCATCTGTTGTCGCTGGCCAGATTTTATAGAAGGCTCCCTACAAAAAAAAAGAAATTCAAACATCGCTAAAAGCTACAAAAATATAAATATCATGACAGTGATTAAGCAGACAGGTAAGCAGCCACAGGAGAAAATACATAAACCATGCAGGATACACATAAAGCAGCATTTGGTTAATATATGAAAAAATGTATATCATGCAGGACAGACGTAGAGCAGACATAACAATGTACCAAAAAAACAAATAAAAAACAAGTATCAGTAGGAGCACGTATCCAATAACCTACTAAAGTAAATGTAACGTGCACACAACAAGATCTTATCTTTCTGATTAGCCCTCTCATAGCTGTCGTTTTATTCCCTCTCTCTCCCCCCCTGCTGCTGTCGTTAATCTCGTCTCTCTTCTTCCTCAGGTGCTGCCCTCAGCGGCGACTCGTCTCCTGTCTCCTCTCCAGGCACCAGCCACACCTCACCGGTCACCACCCCTAAGCGAGGCTCGTTAGGGCCCCTCCTGGGCCAAGCCAGAGGCCACGGTGTCCCAGGCACCCCTCCGGTAGTCACCATTGCCCCGACGAAGACCACCAACGGCCTGTGGCGGTCCGACAGACGACAGGTAAGACATTTGTCATCAACAAAACCTGCTGGAGCTGCAGACAAAGTTTGAGACATCTGCTGTTCTCCTGTCTTGTGTTTATTTTTCCGCTGGTTCCTCCTTTGCTGTGTCTCTGTGTCTGTCTGTCTGCAGCACAGATGAGTGGCCTGTCTCTTTCTATCTCCTATAAGTGTCCTGCTGCTGCTCCCTCCATTAAAGAACAAGTCCCAGTGCTTCTCATCTTTACTGTCAAAATCTAGCCGTCCCTTTCTTTCTTTCTTTCTTTCTTTCTTTCTTTCTTTCTTTCTTTCTTTCCTTCTCTTCTTCATTTCACCTTTAAGAAAAAGCTAAAGACCCAGCTCTTTCATGAATACCTACTAACTTAATGATGATGGTCTCCATATTATTGATGATGATGATGGTAATGACGATGGTTTTTGTTTGATAACGACGACTTATAAGATGGTTTCTATACTGATTAGAGCTCTCAAGAACTGCCCTCAATGTTGTGCTTTGCCTCTGGTCACTTCCTGTCAGCACCTGTGTGTCCAATCAGACTCAAAGCTGATCGTTTGCTCTTACTGACATTGTTCCCTTTTTTCTAGATCCTTGCTTGTGTTGTTCTTACTCTCTGATGTACGTCGCTTTGGATAAAAGCGTCTGCCAAGTGAATTGTAGAATTGTAGTCTCATTCCTATATTTTCATTCACACCTCTTCTTCTTCTTCTTCTTCACTCTCTCTTCCTCTCGCTGATCAGTCCGTGTCTTTTGCAGCAACACATGAGGGGCTTGTAAAGAAACACTGGAGGCTGCACAGACTGGCACCTATTGTGTTCAGCTTCCTGCAGTGTGTGTGTGTTTGTGTGTGTGTGTGTGTGTGTGTGTGTGTGTGTGTGTGTACTTGACCCTTCACCACAAAAGGGCTTAGGGATGTGAAGAGGGACGTGTGTGTGTGTGTGTGTGTGTGTGTGTGTGTGTGTGTGTGTATGTGTGTGTGTGTGTGTGTGTGTGTTTGTCTGTGGATGTACGAGTGAATTTAAGGTGGGGTGAGGAACCCGGCCCCCCTCACACAATGCAGGGGTGAGCCCCCACAGTAGCCACTTCCCCCCTGGATCAGAGCAGCCTTTCTCCCCCTTCACAAAGACCACTCTGTGGCTATGCCGGCCCCGGGGCTCCCATTCAGACATTCAGAGGGGAAGACGGAGGGAGGGAGGCAGGAAAACAGAGAATAGGATGTTAAGAAGGAGGGGAGGGAGTGTGTAAGTATGAGCACAGTGAGAAGGGCTTTGCAGCTTGTCCTAGAACACAGTTTGTTGGTGTTTTTATTTGGTGCATCTGTGAAGGCCATTGGCTGTCTTGAGGGGTCAGAGGTCAAGGAATGTGGTGGCTGCTCTCCAGACCCCTCCATGTGTTGTGTTAAAGTTTGAGTTGTTTGAACTGAGCGCAGATTGCTGAATGATAAAAAGAGAGAGTGGGAGAGAGGATGGTTTAGAAGCTGCTTTCCATGAGCAGCACATTCAAAACTATTTAAAGTCATGCAAAGTGCAGATAAATCACCGCAGGTCAAGTGTTGTACTAAACTCAGGTAGCAGTTTGGGTGTTGCTGGCAGAGGTCATTTGTTTGTGGTTTGTCTGTCCTGTATTGCTGTATGTTGCCGTAGTAACAAGATGCACATGTGAAAATGTTATACCACACTGCTGGACAGTAGTCTGAGTGAGTTAGAACTAAACTAGCGATGCAATGCTGTGGTACAAATCCAGCACATGTCTTTATAACTGACTCTCTCTCTCTCTCTCTCTCTGATCTGCTTTGACTCTGCGGTCTGATATTTACACCAAGGAGTCTTCTACTTGTTCCATAGGCCCACCTTTAATGGATTTAATGGACACCTTTAACTAAAAGATAAGACAATTAACTGTGACAGACTTATACATCTGGTAAATAAAAGCGTGTGTCATCTGCATACGCGACTGCTCTACTTTGATTTACAACAAGAGGAAGGTCATTGGTGAAGATTGAGAAGAGTAATGGCACCACACAGCGTCCTTGTGTTTCATCATATTGGTAACTCTTTTTACATTTGAAAAACTACAATAATAAAATACACATTAGTTTCAACTCCTTGGGATTTATTGCCTTTTTTTGGTGTGTGTTTTAATTTTTTAGTGGTGATTTAAAGGTGGACATTTTCTATAATCAATCAAGGATCAAAGCAACTGTGGGAGACTGAATCCCCTAAGTGTGAGGCTCTGAGGCAGACAGAGAGAGAGCAGTTGGCCAGATATCAGGATCATCCTTCCACTTTGATCTTGACCTCTTGTGACACATCAGACCCACTTTTCCACTCCGCTGAGCCTCTGGTTGCAGCTCAGGGAGTCACTCCTCCTCATATCTTCTCTCTCCTGTCCTCTTTTGCATAAACTTTTCTCTCGCTCACTTTTTGATCCAGCAGCACAACCTCAAACTTATGGACACACACATATAGTCATGTCAGCTCACACACTGTCTCGTCTCCTTGTCAGGCTGAGCCTAGTGTTCAGGGCCTCGGCAGGGATCGAGTGTGTGCTGAGAACACCCAGCAGCAACAGCAGGGTAAAAGAACTCCTCCCACCCATTCACCACACCCTCTGGCTCACCCATTTGGCCTCACCCCGAGCGCCGTCATGCAAGACCCGAGATTACAGAGCCTCAGGTGAGTGCATCACACACTCATACTGGAACCATTTGTACCCTAAGAACGTTAACACAAAGGTTTTTTTAAGTCACATGAAGTGTTTTGAAATCAGTACTGTGTTCACTGGTTGTACAGCTTACCTGGACAGATGCACCCCGTGGTTCCCTCGGGTGCAGTCCCGGAGGAGTACCTGAGAGCGCTCCGGCCGTTCCACACCTCCGATG
>NC_083615.1:2063974-2148974 GCF_963584025.1 Labrus mixtus | reverse complement strand
TAATGTGTGCTGAATATAAACATAAAAGAAGAAGAATAGACTTTATTGTCATTGCACAAGAGTACAACAAAATTTACTTTGCCATGCCTGAAAAATAAAAATATAGAATAAAAACAAATATATACATATACACACATGTATATATATACCTACACAAGTACAGTAGAAAATATCCAAACACACACAATCATCATTAGTTTGTAATTAAATGTGTAAACAAAGCAGGTCGAAGCAATATTGCAATATTTGTCCCATGGTGGGTCAGTGTTTGATTTTGTTCAGGTCAGTGATGGCTGACAAACATGTGTTTTTGTGTGTAGGCAACGTAATAATTTTTTAGCATTATGAGAAAAAATTATGAGGTTGCTAAAAAAAAAAATGTAACATGTAGAACACGTTTACCTTTAAAATAGAATTCTAGCATTTAGTCTAATGACCAGCTATGCATCCTTTTAAGAAGATAAAAACTAACAGTTGAACTCTCCCGTAGCACAATTCAATTCTTCTGCCTTTCCTGCTACCAGAACAACATTTACTCTGTTGTATATTTATAAAGTCAATTCCATCTGCCGTCCATGGAACAGAAGTCTCTTGTGCAGAAACTGTAAACTTGGCTGGTGCTCGTTGCCTCAGTCCCTGAAACTTGTGGTACGATAATTCATTCTGAGAGAAAAACTATCTTTTCTTTACCACCTCAATGAAAAGAGTCTTAAATATTATATTGGAGTTGTGAGTTTGCGATTCATTTTATGATGCTGAAAGTCTCAGAATGAATCTTTTTACAGACCAGTTCGAGTGTTTCACTGCTCTTAAAATGTCTAAAAGATAATGAATTCATGGTTTCAAAAAACTCTGCTTTTTTTCTCTCCAGATAAAACCAAGGACTCGGAGCACCCGGGTTTCCCAGCGCACAAATCTCTGTCTCTGCAGCCCGGCCTTCACTCCTCCAGGGGCTCAGTCCCGCACCCGGTGCCCAGCCTGGTGCCCTCTCACCTGGGGAAGCATCACGCCTCGGCTTCGGGGGGGATCCACGGGGCTCTGGCAGCTGCCATGATGACTCAGAGGTCCAACGAGGCAGCTTGGTTGACACGACAACGAGGGCAGGAGAGGGAGGGTCCGCTGGAGATGGGCCTCAGGTCCCCTGGGAAAGGGGCGGAGCCAAGGAGAGACACTCACAGGTGCAAAAAAACAGAAAAAATTTGCTTCAGAATTTTTAGCTTCACTTAGCTAGGTGAGACTTTATGTTTTAATGGATGATTTTTATTTTTGTTTTAACAGAACCGGTTCACTTCATCACAACCAAGGCAGCAAAGATGTCCCTCCCCTCCTCAGCGCTCCCCCTCCCCTAATCTCCCCCAAAGGTCCCCATCACCCCCCCGCCCCTCTTACTACACTGTGGAACCCCGCCTCCCTCGTCGACACTCCCACAGAGTCCCGCAGAACACTCAACCCTCCGACCCCGCCGAGTCGGCCTCCTCCGGGGCTGACCAGGGCCGAGAGACCCCCCCTGAGCTGGGGGGAGAAGCTTGAGGAAGGAGGCAGGAGGGGTGCCGACGGCGGGGACAGGTTCACCTCACTCAGGGGAGCCAGTTTACAAGAGACTGGTTCCTGGAAGAGGGCGGAGCAGGACAGAGCCATGCAGAGCCTCTATCAGCGGCATCACATCAGTAACCTCCACCAGAGAGCCTGCGCGCCTTCTTCTGTTCACGGCTCCTGCACCGACCGCGCAGCCTCTCCATCTCCGGCGAGGGAGCGACAGTGTCAGCCGCCCGACAGCATGCTGGTGTACGACGAGGTCCTCCAGCAGCACCGCCGGCTGCTTAGCAAACTGGACCTGGAGGAGAAGAGGAGGAGGGAGGCCAGAGAGGGAGGTGAGGAGGCCACAGAGAGGGGATATGTGTGCACACTGAAGAAATAGATTTTTTTATGTTTCACATCACTTTACTTTTCTCATTCTTTATTATCATTTGCAAATTACAGAGAAAACGTGTCTGCATATTTAACTATCTTTGATTTTGGGCCTTTTTTGGTTAAAATACATTGTTTTCGTTTCAGTTGAAGAAGAGAGTTTAAAAATGTTGAACAGTCATCTTACTGCATTGTCAAATCTGCAGAGAGGCTTAAAGGCTTTATATGTGATGTTTTGATCCAGCAGATGTCGCCCTTGAGCACCAGCATGAAACCAAAACAACTCGCGCTGCATTGTTGTGTTAGCATGCTAATGCTAGCGATCTTTATTATGCTCGTATCTTCACACTGCATGTAAATTGACCTGAAATGAGCGTGATCTAGAAACACAGTTAAGCAGTGAGTACAGTATGTTATTCTTCTTTTCTCTAGTCCCTCAATTAAACAACTTTTATACACGAGAGGAGGAGTCAGCCGGCCGTCCCGGCGATGTAAACAAAGTGAAGATAGGACTCTGAAAACTCTGAAAACATCACAGACAGTGGGACTCGGGTGTTACACCCATTGTAGACAGTCATGACTCACAGAGTTATTTTCAGAGGAGATACTTGATTTCTACATTTAAGTGTGAAAAATCACATATAAAGACTTTAAATTAAATTGATATGGGGTGGCCAAAATGTCTGTGAGGGAGGCAAACCAATACATTTATTGTCAGGCATGTCCAGTCAGGAGCAACATGATGTCAAGTGATTTCTACATTTAAGTTCTTTGCTGTGTTTTTTTTAATAATAATATAATTTCATTATAGGCTACTGAGTTGTGTGACCATTGCAGACACAATTTCCTCACATTACATAAAAATCTGAATTCGGTTTTGCTTTAAAAACTGAACTTTAAGAGCAAAATCTCTTAAAAGTCAGCATCTGAAGAGTTTTCACTTTGATGCAATAACAGTAAAAATACAATTCAATAGCAGTTGATTTGCTTCAGAATTATGAACAGTGTGGTAAAGACAACATGCAGGACAAGTAGGACAAAATTGTTGAAATCTTTCTGATAAAACATCAACAATATATTTTTTACCACCTTGGTTTAAAACAATGTAAAAGAGTCATGTCATTTGAGTGGACATGACCAAACACTTAAGTTTCGACATTTGGTTTTTGGGTTGAGCTGCAGCATTTTGTAGGTTCATTATGGTGTTTGCTGCATGAGCGGCTTGGAAAAATGTATGTTCAGAAATGTGCCAAGGCAATTAGAAGGGAACTGTAAGAGTAGTTAATTTTTTTAAATAATGAAATTTCTCTCTTACTTACCAGGTTATTACTATGACCTGGACGAGTCGTATGACGAGAGCGATGAAGAGGATGTCAAAGCTCATTTGAGAAGAGTGACTAAACAGCCGCCGCTCAAACTGGACACCAGCTCCCAGGTGCACAAACAAACCCTTCATAAGAACTTACATGGTGTGAAAAAAGCTTTTGTTAGAGTCTTATATTAAACTGGTCAAATGTCTCTCATCAAAGAAAGTGGATTTCCTGAGTTTGTGTGGCCTGACCACTCTCACCCATCGTGATGAGCTTCTGGCCAAGAAGAGGAGGAAGAGGAGGAGGATGATGAGAGAACGCAGCACCTCCCCGCCAGCTGTGCGGGGAAAGAGGAAAGCCTCTTCACCTTCAACGACTCCAACACCCATAACCACCCCGTACTCTGCCGAGCAGATGGACAGCACCCCTGAACTGGAGGAGAAGAAGGATTTCCTCCTCATGTTCGACCTCACCCATGTCAGCCCGAAGCAGAGGAGAGGTAACAACCTGATTTTTATTTGCATCCTGCTGTCTTTATTTGTTGATCTAGAGATACACCGACACCGGCACAGAATCAGCTGCTGTTCTCGTTTTTTTTATTCCTCTCAATTTTCCTTTTAATTTCCTGTCTTAATGGGAAGCATTTTCGGTCCGTTTATAATAATGATGAAAGGGCAAAAATCTTTGAGAAGTCTGGGATTGTTTTTGTATTCATCTTTAATTTAACAAAAGGGGCATCACCTCAGAACTCAAACTTTTTTACTGCAAGCGTCTCTCTGTGAAAATGGGCGGCAAGAAAATCTGCAACGATTGAGCTGCTTGTCTGGAAAAAGTGTCTTTTTATCTGTATTGTTGAAATCTAGTATTAACTTAAGTTGATGAGCTTTATTTTAAACTTTTACGGCCAGAGTCAGGGTGTGTGATGATGATGTACCAGACATGACCTTGGATTATCCAGTTGCTTACCTTTTATCTATCATTTCCCCCGTGCTGGTCAATATTTCAAATCCTTTTTCAAAAAGTGACTGACAGGCGCTCTCATTCTGTCTTCTGTGCAGATAAGGAGAGGACAGAGGAGCTGCTGAAGGCCATTCAGAGGAAAACTGTGACGTTAGACACCCTCAGATATAATCCCCTACCTCTGAGTAGCAGCCCTCCTGTTCCCTCAGCTGGTGAGATATACACACACACACACACACACACACACACACACACACACACACACACACACACACACACACACACACACACACACACACACACACCACAAGAATATGCACTTTCATTTATATGCATGTTTAAAGATATCTAACATTTATTTTTACACTGATTTTTAGGTGACTCTTCCTCAGCCACTCCGCCATGTCAATCAAACGGTCATCAATATCCAGACTCTCCCAGCCCGTCTCCCCCCTACCTCCACAAACCTCGGCACCTCTTCCACAAAGACACTTCTAAACCCTCAACGGACCCCCACATTACTCGCATCCCTCCCCCGTTGACCCTCCGTCAGGAAAAGGCTGAGTTCACCGAGGCTCAGCCGAACAAGAAGCTCCAGGGCATTCAGAACGGAGTCGTCGCTTCTCCTCAGAAAAAGGAGCTCGATCCTGTTCAGAACGGACGCGGTCGGCCCTCCGAGAGGTTCACACCCGAGACCTTCGCTCAGCACTTCCACCAGGCCGTGCTGCAATCCACAAACAGCACACTGCACAACAAAGGTTAGTCCCACAGAGGAGCATGGCTGTTTGTTTGGATGTTATGCCCCCTAGTGGTGTATATGTGCAACAACTTCATTTCAACTGTAAGCACTAAAAAAAGCTTCTTCTCTCAGGATTTTCCAACAGGGTCCCTGAAGCCGGCATAAAGGCCGACCGCTCAGTGCCTCTCCACATTTCTCAGCTGGAAAACTCAAATCATAACCACGTCCCTCACCGGGCACAAATCAACGGACATCCCTTCAATTTCCCCGCAGCCAGCAGGGATCCTCCAGGAGCAGAGGCAAACATGCTTGATGACGAGGAGGAGGAGGAGGAAGAGGAGTCTGACCAGGAGGAGGAAGATGGAGAGGAGGAGATGGAAGAAACTCCAAGAAAGTGGCGGGGCATTGAAGCTATTTTTGAGGCCTACCAGGAGCATGCTGATGGTGAGTCAATTTTAAGTGAATTTTAGACTGACATTTCAGGATTATCTCAGAAGGTGTATACCGTAGGTTTCATGGAATGTAGGAACAAGAATAACATGCTTGTATCTTTATTGCTCTACATTATTCAGTGTGGGCAAATTGTAAATTCGTATTTGTTTTTTTAATTCTAGAAGAAAATAAAAATAAAAATCATCCATTTTAATTAGAAGACATATGAAAAATCATGCAAAACTTTTGATAAAATATTTTTTTCTCATAGTCCACTGCACAGCTCCTACATTGCACCTTTTGTACATTTTGTGATTTTTATTTTTTTATTTTTTTATTTTTTTATATTTTACATTTTAAAAAATTTAAATTCTATCTTATATATTGTAATATCTTCTTCTACTGTATTATTTAAGTTGTTGCTAGTTCTGCTTTATTTCCTTGTTAATTGTTTAGCACCAATACACCAAGTCAAATTCCTTGTATGTGTAAATACTTGGCAATAAACCCTGATTCTGATTCTGATTCAGATTCTGATTCTGATTCTGAATACAGTAAAAAGGACAAAAATAGACTTTAGTTGGGGACTGAAAGATTTGGTAGATTTGCTGCAAATTCCTTAATCTTGTCTCCTCTGGTCAACTGTGTCAAAGAGTAATGAATATATAATTTGCCTCATTTTTATTGTCTGTGTTTTTTCTCTTTGTGAAGAATGGAGTATAGAGAGAAATGTTCTTCACGGTCAGTGTAAAAGACTTGAAGCACAGAATTTCAACTTGACCAGAACTGCAGAGCAGCTCTCTCTCACTATGGGGGTAAGTATCTTAAGACCATACCTGCATGTGTTGCCTCTCTGTGCCTTTAAGATTTCTCTTCATTCATATTTCAGTGCGAGTTTTTCCCAATTAGTGTTTGTAAATTATTCAGATTATTAAAGCCTCGCTTCTCTAACAGTCGTGTTTGTCCTTGATTTGTCAGGATCTGGTGAGTCAGAGGCAGAGAGTGAGAGAGGAGAGGGAGAGACTGCAGGCCCAGCTCGAGCACTTCAGGAGGTGTCTAACACTACCCAACATCCACTGGGGCAGGGGGCAGGTCAACGGGCACACACCCAGGTGACCTCTGATGCCGGCTCTCTGACAGATCTGCATCTGAACAGAAAAACAAAGATGGACTGGAAACTAGCCAACTGTCTGCACTTGAAGGAGCTAGTCCTGGTCTTGGTACACTTCTGGCTAACAGGTTATGTAACCTCGACTGGTTCCAGATTCAATAGATTAGCTGCAATGTTAGCCGTCACAAACGCTAGCCTGCGGGTCAACATCAAGTCCGGGCATTCTCTCTCTCATTCTGCCCGGGGAATTGTTACAACACTGTGTCGGTAAAAGATCATCTTTGTCAGAGTGACGCAGTCCCAGAGTTGTCTTTTAGGTCTTTTATCGACCTTTGCATAAACTCTTCTGATTCAAATCATTGACTGTATATGAAGATGGATGACAAGTGTCCACCTCCTCCCATTGTACAAATATGAAGCCAAAATACTCTCTGCGACGGGCGTTGACATTTTACACAGGGGACATCATTTGGAGCCGGAGTATTGACCCCTTCTGCTAACAAAAACACACATTTAACTCAGATCCCTTTGGTCGCTACAGTCCACAGCAAAACCGATTCTTGCGTCGGTTTAAAGCAGAAACTTGCTGTTATAGAAAGTCGAATGACTCTAATGTGTTAGTAATTTATTTTCTCTCACAGTTTTCTTCTTCCGCTCTGCTAACCCAGCGCACAACATCTCAGGAGTCGCATTTGTCAACTTGTCTGCCAATCATGGCTTCATGCTCCCTGTTTAGAATCAAATCAGGAATAAAAAAGTAGAGAACACTTGGGACATAAACCAGCATGATCGAATCTTACTATCTGAGGTGGGCACAGTTAATCAAATATTTAACTTTGTTAATCGTCTGTTTACAAAGATGTTAACTTTGACAGCAATGAATCGGTTAATTTCGTTGATAATGAACTGCGATTAACGTTAACCCGTATTGTTAAAAAAAAACATCGGCTGTTTGCAATGTCCATGGATTTGATAAGATTCTTTAACCGTTCTTCAAAAAAAACCATCCATGTTAAAAAAATAATTTAAAATAATAAATGTAGTTAATTTGCTATAATAACAGATTAACAGACGTGTGCCCAGCTCAGCTAACTGTTATGACGGACACCATGTTTGACAGGTTTTTATTTGATGTGTACTTTAAGTTTAAAGTCTTTATATGTGATTTTTCACACTTAAATGTAGAAATCAAGTATCTCCTCTGAAAATAACTCTGTGAGTCATGACTGTCTACAATGGGTGTAACACCCGAGTCCCACTGTCTGTGATGTTTTCAGAGTTTTCAGAGTCCTATCTTCACTTTGTTTACATCGCCCGGACGGCCGGCTGACTCCTCCCCTCGTGTATAAAAGTTGTTTAATTGAGGGACTAGAGAAAAGAAGAATAACATACTGTACTCACTGCTTAACTGTGTTTCTAGATCACGCTCATTTCAGGTAAATTTACATGCAGTGTGAAGATACGAGCAGAATAAAGATCGCTAGCATAAAAAAAATTAAAATCACATATAAAGCCTTTTAAGTTTGACCCACGTCCCATCTGCTAACATGGAGGAGGCGGAGCTTATGACCTGTGTACCACACCCATTTAATAGGGGGAGCTTCCAACTTTATGGCTTCACTTGTGTGGAGCTGTATGTGTTGACCATCTTTCTATACAGTCTATGATCTGAACTGGTTAGATGCATCATTCTCTGTGCAGCAGTGAGCAGAGACCGAACGTGCAGCAGTAACACTCGGTTTAAATTGAGTCAAGGAATTAAAGCACACCTCAGGCCTTAAACTTGATAGGATGCACTTGAAATTAATTTGGAGGAAATACTTGACTGTCATCTGTGTTAATGTGTATAATGTAGTTTTTCTGAGCCCTGTGTCACAGATGAAGCCGTCTGTTTGCAGGTAAAGGATAATTTTAAAAAACAACTTAAAGATATGATCTATTTAATGGCAAAGGGTATTGATGGCGGTTTTTTTTTAAAGTTTAATAGATTTTCCAGTGGTAACATCACTTGGGATAGATGAAGACTTTTTGTATGATTTCTTTGTTTTCAGCATTTCTTGTGGGAAGCCATATGTTGTGTTTGAATTGAAACACTGCTGGTCAGAATATTTGAAGAACAATTGTAAAGAATATTGCTGGATGTTAGGACAGTTGTATTTAAAAAAACATATTACATGAAGTCAAAATGTTTTTTTTTTTGGGGGGGGGGGGGGTTGACAAAAACACACAGTGCATGGAAGACAGCACCGCAAAAATCAGTCTCACAGCTTTCTCCGCTTGTGAGTCATATTTTTTTTACTATAGTATCTGCCTATAAATGTTGACAAAACTTGAATTAAATTTAAGTTGTTTTTTTTAATGATCTTTTACAACATAACACCTTCTTAGACAAATGGCACATCACATTTTTATCCAAACATAAACTAAAGACAAATATGAAGATGACTTCATTTGAAAACTACATAAAGCTGTTTTTTTTTTTGTGAGACCAGAAAAAAAAGCCAAATTATTATTCAGCTCCATTTCAGCACCGTGTCAAAACAAATAAACTTAACTCGTGGAGTACTTGGATTTTTTTTTATAGATGACAAAAACATCTGAATGACACTATTTCTCGGTGGATAACAATAAACTCCATTTCTATTTCTGGTCTTCTCAAGAGATTTATTTTTGTTCAAGTCAGCTGAAACATTGTCAAAGATTTTATAATTTCTGCCTCTTTCCCTCTAAACATTAAAATCCCAGGAGCCCTTTTCCTTCAAGCTATAGTAGCAGCTGACTTTCTCTGTGTCACCTCCCGTGAAATCCTGCATATTTGTTTCAATCATTTGTTTTGTACTGTATTATTTGGGCTGTAAAATTGTGATTAATTTATTTATTAACATATATTGCTATAAATTCTGATGAAGATTTACAATAAAATATTTGTAAAATCGTACTTATTGGTCAATGTTGTGTGTCTCTTGACTGTCTGATGAATGTTTTTTTACAGTGGTCCTGTGTTACCTCTAAATAAGCAGAAGCTTGATTCTCTTCTGATGCTTTTCCCTCGGTACGATTACACTTTATTTTCTCTAGCAGAACACTTTCTGTGCTGTTAACAGGTCTAATTACTGCAGGTTCAAATGAAACATTTAATGACTTGTGTCAGACTCTTCATCCATCAGAAAGACCAGGTAACACTTTAACCATTCTGTAATGTTACAGAGGACATTTTAAAGTATGGGTTGGGAAAATTACAGTTATAATAATAATAATAATGATGTTTATTTATAAAGCACTTATCAAAACCAACGTCACAAAGTGCTTTACAGAAAAAAGAAAAATCCCAACAGTCAAATACACAACAATAAAATCCTATTAAAAAAGAATGAAAAATAAAACAACAGTGCAGCAATCATCCAATGAACAGAGAAAAGAGAAACAACCGAGACAGATTCGCTAAAGTTAACAGTAAAACAAATTAAACATCATGGATGAAAGAAGGATAAAAATGTACGATAAAAATGTGTTTTTAAAAGAAGATACTGATGTAGTCTGAGATCTTTGCTACAGCGCTACTCATGCCCTACAAGTGAAAAGTTAAGGACCATATATGCCTATGATCCTGGATATTTTACATAAAAAGTACATTATACTAATATTAAATGTGATGCTTTACTATTAAACTACCATTTAAATGGGCATTTTCTCGATCTCGAAACGTGTACAACATTAAAATGCTAAGTCATCACAAACAAGTCATTTTTACAATATCGTACTTTAATGGCTTATTAAAGATTTATCACTGTGCCCTAGATTCTTTGAGCACATATTTCTGTTAGGGTCTTGTACCAAGATAACAACTCTGATTTAGTAAAGTGGATAAAAAGTAATAAAATGGTAAGTAGTCGTCTCATGAAGGACGTAATTTGAAGTGCAATTTTAAGCGTTCCTGCTCCTTCCAGACATACAAACTGCTTTGTCATAATTGCCCCAAATAATTGCCTTCCTTTTAGCTGTGTTTCCAGGTTTTTCACTGAATTTACAATACAAAACTTTATTGTCCCAGGAGGGAAATTTGTTTTCACAGCTTTGCATGGTTGGTACACATGAAGAACACATATAACATTAAGTAGAAACATATAGCTCAGGTGGAAAACACATAACAAGAAGCTTATTTAGAGCTTCGATCGCTGAGGAGACAAAGCTCTTTTTGAAGCGTGCCCTCTTCCAGGTCAGGGTTCTGTAGCTCCGACCCGACAGCAAAAAAATAAAAGAGTGGAATGAGTGGGTGAGAGGGGGTGCTGGGCTGTGGTGAGTGCTCTTTTTCCCATTGACTGCTCAATTTTATATTTGTTAAATATGTTTTTCTTGAAAATGTGTTTAAACTGTCCTAATGTTTTACATGTTTTCATGGCTGTATCGTCCGAGTATTTAAAGTATGTGGTAGCTGTTGAGGGGCTGGTGCAGTCGTTTGATTGTTTGTGTGCCACCGATCTGAAGATGAACAGAAGTAACAGTGCTGAGTTGTCTGTACTGCACAATGAAAAACAGCTTTATTTTTACAAACATATTCAATATCAACACAGAGACATAAAATATAACACAAAACACATGTTGGTAAAACAAGTAAAACATCCTGTGGATTGAGATGACATTCTTGAGTTCCAAGAAGACAATAGAGGATTATGCAGTACATGGAAGAACACGCAGGATCCTATGCCTGGAAAAGGATCCACCATGTGATGTGACAAATCAAAGGCTGACTTTCACTGAAATGCCCAGCAGCTATTTACTTGGCATCTGGATGGTGATCAGCAGAAAGTCATTATCTGCAGAGGAATATAAAAAGTAGCAACAGCTGAGCAAAACGTGTTCCTCTTTGGGCTTGCAGCTATTTTTCAAAGATAATAAAATGTGTGTTATCATTCATTCAACACTGCCAATTTTACCATCACATGCTCACCTACTGCAACCAAGATTTGATAATCTTTGGTGCGGATGCGGAGGAATCTGAGGTCATTCTGGGGGTCAATATCTCTCACTGTGCTCCGAGCCATCATGGCGATTTGACGAAGAGGTTCTGCATACCGACGTGTATTAGAGTTATCTAAAGTTGACCTGATAGGAATACCTGAAATGATACTACAGTCAATTTATTTCTATTCATTACTTTTTTTTTGCAAAATGTTGTTCAGAGATAGGTTGTTCCGAATATTTATTTTACCTTCTGCATTGACAACTATTATTCCAATGACATCTTTGTGGGCTTCAATCCTCTTCAGTGTTTCAACAACATCAGCCTGCAGAATAAAAGATAGATAGAGAGAGAGAGAGAGAGAGAGAGAGAGAGAGAGAGAGATAGATAGATAGATAGATACTTTATTGATCCCGAGGGAAATTCAAAGCATCCAGTAGCAGGTTAAAAAGACATGACATGAAATATTTGTTACAAATTAAACCACAAAACAGACCCCCCCCCCTCCCATACATATATATTAACCCCAAAAAAAGATTTAAAGAATACCCCTAGATGAATCAAACTTAAACTGTGCAATTAAAAATAGATTTATACAAGAAATGTACATAACCCATGCATGGATAAAAATATATGTGACATTTAAACAAGAACCTATAAAAACTAAATCTGTAATTAGACCTGAGTATAAAAAAAAAAAAAGTGTTGACCTTCTGAAGTTGTGTTGTTTATATATGTACAGCAATGTTTTAAAAGCAGATCGTGCAAAATTATCAAAAAAACAGACATTAAATAACAGGCAAAATTAAGATGAAGAAATGTAAATAAAACACTGGTTTATGAGTAAACTAACAAAAAGAAGGCTAAAATTAAGGATTAAGGATTATTAATTTCAGAAAATTAAATTGTTAGCAAAGTTATAAAGGTGCGTTGGAAGTTGAAGCCAACGCTTCAATACTTTGCCGCTAATTTAAACATTTCTAGTTTGTTATTTAATTAACAAATTGTGTTGTTTTTTTTTACTTAATAACAATTTCCTTTTCAGTTTGAAGTAAACATGTTAAGTTCTTACCATTTTTGTCTGTGAGTTGCTGTCCGCGAATAGCAAAAAACTGTTTTGCCTGCTCTCTGCGTCTCTCTGTTGTCAAGGGAAACGGAAGTGACGTCAGACGTCAAACGTAACCGGAAGTGTAGTTCTAGCCGTCATTGTGTAGTGAGCTGTGTTGGTAGCTGTTTGTCGTTACTGCGAAAATGCCGGAGTTAGCGGTGGAAAATGTGGTCGTTCATCCGCTGGTGTTGCTCAGCGTGGTGGATCATTTCAACAGGTCACTGAATTTAATGTTTGTGATTCGTCTTTATAAAAGTTTGGAAGTTAAAATGTCTTAAAGCGTAACGTTGCTGCTATGCTAAGCTAATGTTAGCCATGCTGAGTCAGAGAGGAGCGAGCTAGTTAGCATTTCTGTTTCAAACAGTACGGGGCTTAAAATGTTAAACTAATGTTGTAAACAAACTCATATTGATGTAATTGACCTTCTTGATACTTGTAGACTGTTGTTGTGATGTTTTTAACAGTGAGAAATGTGAAGATCGATGCTTTAGCTCACATCACAGTAGCATTATAGCTAACAGTCTCATGTTTATGAGTCACAAACTCTAACAAAGCTTTTTTAAACATATTAATAATATAATGTGTTTATTTGACACTTCCATCTACAGGATAGGAAAAGTTGGGAATCAGAAACGAGTTGTTGGAGTCCTGCTGGGATCATGGCACAAAAAGGTTCTGGATGTGTCAAACAGTTTTGCAGGTGAGTGAAGAAGAAGAGACTGACTGACTGTTACTGACTGACTGTAAGTTACTGACTGACTGTGAGTTACTGACTGACTGTATGTTACTGACTGTAAGTTACTGACTGACTGTAAGATACTGACTGACTGTAAGTTACTGACTGACTGTAAGATACTGACTGACTGTAAGTTACTGACTGTAAGATACTGACTGACTGACTGTAAGTTACTGACTGACTGTGAGTTACTGACTGACTGAGTTACTGACTGACTGACTGACTGTAAGTTACTGACTGTAAGTTACTGACTGACTGTAAGATACTGACTGTAAGTTACTGACTGACTAAGTTACTGACTGACTGTTACTGACTGACTGTAAGATACTGACTGTAAGATACTGACTGACTGACTGTAAGTTACTGACTGTAAGATACTGACTGACTGACTGTAAGTTACTGACTAAGTTACTGACTGACTAAGTTACTGACTGACTGTAAGTTACTGACTGACTGTAAGTTACTGACTGACTGTAAGATACTGACTGACTGTAAGATACTGACTGTAAGTTACTGACTGTAAGTTACTGACTGTAAGTTACTGACTGACTGTAAGTTACTGACTGTAAGATACTGACTGTAAGATACTGACTGTAAGTTACTGACTGTAAGTTACTGACTGACTGTAAGTTACTGACTGACTGTAAGATACTGACTGACTGTAAGATACTGACTGTAAGTTACTGACTGACTGTAAGTTACTGACTGTAAGATACTGACTGTAAGATACTGACTGACTGTAAGTTACTGACTGTAAGTTAGTGACTATAAGTTACTGACTGACTGTAAGATACTGACTGTAAGATACTGACTGTAAGTTACTGACTGTAAGATACTGACTGACTAAGATACTGACTGACTGTAAGATACTGACTGACTGTAAGTTACTGACTGACTGTGAGTTACTGACTGACTGTATGTTACTGACTGTAAGTTACTGACTGACTGTAAGATACTGACTGACTGTAAGTTACTGACTGACTGTAAGATACTGACTGACTGTAAGTTACTGACTGTAAGATACTGACTGACTGACTGTAAGTTACTGACTGACTGTGAGTTACTGACTGACTGAGTTACTGACTGACTGACTGACTGTAAGTTACTGACTGTAAGTTACTGACTGACTGTAAGATACTGACTGTAAGTTACTGACTGACTAAGTTACTGACTGACTGTTACTGACTGACTGTAAGATACTGACTGTAAGATACTGACTGACTGACTGTAAGTTACTGACTGTAAGATACTGACTGACTGACTGTAAGTTACTGACTAAGTTACTGACTGACTAAGTTACTGACTGACTGTAAGTTACTGACTGACTGTAAGTTACTGACTGACTGTAAGATACTGACTGACTGTAAGATACTGACTGTAAGTTACTGACTGTAAGTTACTGACTGTAAGTTACTGACTGACTGTAAGTTACTGACTGTAAGATACTGACTGTAAGATACTGACTGTAAGTTACTGACTGTAAGTTACTGACTGACTGTAAGTTACTGACTGACTGTAAGATACTGACTGACTGTAAGATACTGACTGTAAGTTACTGACTGACTGTAAGTTACTGACTGTAAGATACTGACTGTAAGATACTGACTGACTGTAAGTTACTGACTGTAAGTTAGTGACTATAAGTTACTGACTGACTGTAAGATACTGACTGTAAGATACTGACTGTAAGTTACTGACTGTAAGATACTGACTGACTAAGATACTGACTGACTGTAAGATACTGACTGACTGTAAGTTGCTGACTGTAAGTTACTGACTGTAAGATACTGACTGTAAGTTACTGACTGACTAAGTTACTGACTGACTGTAAGATACTGACTGTAAGATACTGACTGTAAGTTACTGACTGACTGTAAGATACTGACTGACTGTAAGTTACTGACTGTAAGTTACTGACTGACTGTAAGTTACTGACTGTAAGATACTGACTGTGAGTTACTGACTGTAAGTTACTGACTGAAAGTTACTGACTGACTGTGAGTTACTGACTGTAAGTTACTGACTGACTGAGTTACTGACTGTAAGTTACTGACTGACTGTGAGTTACTGACTGAGTTACTGACTGACTGTAAGATACTGACTAAGATACTGACTAAGATACTGACTGTAAGTTACTGACTGACTGTGAGTTACTGACTGTAAGTTACTGACTGACTGTGAGTTACTGACTGAGTTACTGACTGACTGTAAGATACTGACTGTGAGTTACTGACTGACTGTAAGTTACTGACTGTAAGATACTGACTGTAAGTTACTGACTGACTGTGAGTTACTGACTGACTGTAAGATACTGACTGTAAGTTACTGACTGACTGTAAGTTACTGACTGTAAGTTACTGACTGACTGTGAGTTACTGACTGTAAGATACTGACTGTAAGATACTGACTCTAAGTTACTGACTGACTGTGAGTTACTGACTCTAAGTTACTGACTGACTGTGAGTTACTGACTGTAAGTTACTGACTGACTGTGAGTTACTGACTGTGAGTTACTGACTGACTGTAAGATACTGACTAAGATACTGACTGTAAGATACTGACTGACTAAGTTACTGACTGTAAGATACTGACTAAGATACTGACTGTGAGTTACTGACTGTGAGTTACTGACTGTGAGTTACTGACTGTAAGTTACTGACTGTAAGTTACTGACTAAGATACTGACTGTAAGTTACTGACTGTGAGTTACTGACTGTGAGTTA
This sequence comes from Labrus mixtus, assembly GCF_963584025.1. Taxonomy (NCBI): domain Eukaryota; kingdom Metazoa; phylum Chordata; class Actinopteri; order Labriformes; family Labridae; genus Labrus; species Labrus mixtus. The sequence goes on along the minus strand of NC_083615.1, from coordinate 2,132,987 downwards.
CTGACTAAGTTACTGACTGACTGTAAGTTACTGACTGACTGTAAGTTACTGACTGTAAGATACTGACTGACTGTAAGTTACTGACTGTAAGTTACTGACTGACTGTAAGATACTGACTGTAAGATACTGACTGTAAGTTACTGACTGTAAGTTACTGACTGACTGTAAGTTACTGACTGTAAGATACTGACTGACTGTAAGTTACTGACTGACTGTAAGATACTGACTGACTGTAAGATACTGACTGTAAGTTACTGACTGACTGTAAGATACTGACTGTAAGTTACTGACTGACTGTAAGTTACTGACTGTAAGATACTGACTGTAAGATACTGACTGACTAAGTTACTGACTGTGAGTTACTGACTGTAAGTTAGTGACTGTAAGTTACTGACTGACTGTAAGATACTGACTGACTGTAAGATACTGACTAAGTTACTGACTGTAAGTTACTGACTGACTGTAAGATACTGACTGACTGTAAGATACTGACTGACTGTAAGTTGCTGACTGTAAGTTACTGACTGTAAGATACTGACTGTAAGTTACTGACTGACTGTAAGTTACTGACTGACTGTAAGATACTGACTGTAAGAGACTGACTGTAAGTTACTGACTGTAAGTTACTGACTGACTGTAAGTTACTGACTGTAAGATACTGACTAAGATACTGACTGTAAGTTACTGACTGACTGTGAGTTACTGACTGTGAGTTACTGACTGACTGTAAGATACTGACTGTGAGTTACTGACTGTAAGATACTGACTGTAAGTTACTGACTGACTGTGAGTTACTGACTGTGAGTTACTGACTGACTGTAAGATACTGACTGTGAGTTACTGACTGTAAGATACTGACTGTGAGTTACTGACTGACTGTAAGTTACTGACTGTGAGTTACTGACTGACTGTAAGTTACTGACTGTAAGTTACTGACTGTAAGTTACTGACTGACTGTAAGATACTGACTGTAAGTTACTGACTGACTGTGAGTTACTGACTGTGAGTTACTGACTGACTGTAAGATACTGACTGTGAGTTACTGACTGACTGTAAGTTACTGACTGTAAGATACTGACTGTGAGTTACTGACTGACTGTAAGTTACTGACTGTAAGTTACTGACTGTAAGTTACTGACTGACTGTAAGATACTGACTGTGAGTTACTGACTGACTGTGAGTTACTGACTGTAAGATACTGACTGTAAGTTACTGACTGACTGTAAGATACTGACTGTGAGTTACTGACTGACTGTGAGTTACTGACTGTAAGTTACTGACTGACTGTAAGTTACTGACTGACTGTGAGTTACTGACTGAGTTACTGACTGACTGTAAGATACTGACTAAGATACTGACTGTAAGTTACTGACTGACTGTGAGTTACTGACTGAGTTACTGACTGACTGTAAGATACTGACTAAGATACTGACTGTAAGTTACTGACTGACTGTAAGATACTGACTGTGAGTTACTGACTGACTGTGAGTTACTGACTGTAAGTTACTGACTGACTGTAAGTTACTGACTGACTGTGAGTTACTGACTGAGTTACTGACTGACTGTAAGATACTGACTAAGATACTGACTGTAAGTTACTGACTGACTGTGAGTTACTGACTGAGTTACTGACTGACTGTAAGATACTGACTAAGATACTGACTGTGAGTTACTGACTGAGTTACTGACTGTAAGTTACTGACTGTAAGTTACTGACTGTAAGTTACTGACTGACTGTAAGATACTGACTGACTGTAAGATACTGACTGACTGTAAGTTGCTGACTGTAAGTTACTGACTGTAAGATACTGACTGTAAGTTACTGACTGACTAAGTTACTGACTGTAAGTTACTGACTGACTGTGAGTTACTGACTGTGAGTTACTGACTGACTGTAAGATACTGACTGTAAGTTACTGACTGACTGTGAGTTACTGACTGTGAGTTACTGACTGACTGTAAGATACTGACTGTGAGTTACTGACTGTGAGTTACTGACTCTAAGTTACTGACTGACTGTGAGTTACTGACTGTAAGTTACTGACTGACTGTGAGTTACTGACTGTAAGTTACTGACTGACTGTGAGTTACTGACTGTGAGTTACTGACTGACTGTAAGATACTGACTAAGATACTGACTGTAAGTTACTGACTGACTGTGAGTTACTGACTGAGTTACTGACTGACTGTAAGATACTGACTAAGATACTGACTGTAAGTTACTGACTGACTGTGAGTTACTGACTGAGTTACTGACTGTAAGTTACTGACTGTAAGTTACTGACTGACTGTAAGATACTGACTGACTGTAAGATACTGACTGACTGTAAGTTACTGACTGTAAGATACTGACTGTAAGTTACTGACTGTAAGATACTGACTGTAAGTTACTGACTGTAAGTTACTGACTGTAAGTTACTGACTGTAAGTTACTGACTGTGAGTTACTGACTGTGAGTTACTGACTGTAAGTTACTGACTGACTGAGTTACTGACTGTAAGTTACTGACTGACTGTGAGTTACTGACTGTGAGTTACTGACTGACTGTAAGATACTGACTAAGATACTGACTGTAAGTTACTGGCTGACTGTGAGTTACTGACTGTAAGTTACTGACTGACTGTGAGTTACTGACTGTGAGTTACTGACTGACTGTAAGATACTGACTGTGAGTTACTGACTGACTGTAAGATACTGACTGTAAGTTACTGACTGACTGAGTTACTGACTGTGAGTTACTGACTGACTGACTGTAAGATACTGACTGTGAGTTACTGACTGACTGTAAGATACTGACTGTAAGTTACTGACTGACTGAGTTACTGACTGTGAGTTACTGACTGACTGTAAGATACTGACTGTAAGTTACTGACTGACTGTGAGTTACTGACTGACTGTAAGATACTGACTGTAAGTTACTGACTGACTGTGAGTTACTGACTGACTGTAAGTTACTGACTGTAAGATACTGACTGACTGTAAGATACTGACTGACTGTAAGTTACTGACTGACTGTGAGTTACTGACTGAGTTACTGACTAAGTTACTGACTGAGTTACTGACTGTGAGTTACTGACTGTGAGTTACTGACTGTAAGTTACTGACTGTAAGTTACTGACTGACTGTAAGTTACTGACTGTAAGATACTGACTGACTGTAAGATACTGACTGACTGTAAGTTACTGACTGACTGTAAGTTACTGACTGTAAGATACTGACTGACTGTAAGATACTGACTGACTGTAAGTTAGTGACTGACTGTGAGTTACTGACTGAGTTACTGACTAAGTTACTGACTGAGTTACTGACTGTGAGTTACTGACTGTGAGTTACTGACTGTAAGTTACTGACTGACTGTGAGTTACTGACTGAGTTACTGACTGACTGTAAGATACTGACTAAGATACTGACTGACTGTAAGATACTGACTAAGATACTGACTGTAAGTTACTGACTGACTGTGAGTTACTGACTGTGAGTTACTGACTGTAAGTTACTGACTGACTGTGAGTTACTGACTGAGTTACTGACTGACTGTAAGATACTGACTAAGATACTGACTGTAAGTTACTGACTGACTGTGAGTTACTGACTGTGAGTTACTGACTGTAAGTTACTGACTGACTGTGAGTTACTGACTGTGAGTTACTGACTGACTGTAAGTTAATGTGTTTAAATGCACAAAAACTGAGCTGACAAGTTTAATCTATTTGAAAAAACATCTTTGTAGGAGGTCTCTCACCCAGAACATCTTTAGCAACAGAAATGTCTTTCCCTCAATTTGATCAATATTTATGAACAATTTGAAGGTTTTCCTCACCACTTTGAAATTATGATTTAGTTATGTGTCCTCTTTTCATGTTCATCAGGAACATTTTCATGCATTTAAAAACATGTAGACTTTGAGTTCTTGTGTTTCTGTTCTATTTTAGTCCTGCAGAGTTCCTCCAGCTGGAGCTTCATACAGGCTCTGCAGTCTTTGTTGTTTTTATGACATCATTGGACTAACTTTAGTTTAGTTTATATATAATCAAACATAATACAGAATGTGTTCATTCTGTGACACATGATCAAAGTAAGTTTTACTGACAGAAGAGTTTAATTCATAGAGGGGGCGGGACATTGTTGATTGACAGACAGACAGTCACCATGGTTACTCACTCTCACCTGCCTGCTGCTTTGTAACGTCGTTTAGCTTAATCCCTATAAATTCAGTTATCACAATAGGTGAGCTTCAGGTGGAGAAGCTTGATAAGTAACTTTTAAAAACTGAGAGAGAGCAGAAAACACCGACAGCAACATTTTAAACACCGGGGTTATATCTCCACTGACTGTCTGTCTGAGCTCCTCTCTGTCTGACTGTTAACGTCTCTCCGACTCGTTAAACGGTTTCTTGTGTCGCTATCTGAGATGTAAACTTAACTGTGCAAACGATGCAGATAAGTTAACTGTTGCTCACAGCGAGTCGGTTTGGAAAAATATCAGAACAGTTGCATATAACCGGGATGGAGTTGTTTTTGCAGACTACTCTTAAGTTTCGTTTTCACCGCTGCGGGGGAGACGCGTCTGTGTCGGAGCATAAACTGCAGCATGATAGAATAAACACATGAGCCCGGTTCTACGATCTCTCTGCTTTGGCAGATCGTCAGCAAGTTAAAATCCTTCACGATCTAAGATCGTTATATCGCCCACCACTAGTGTAAATGGGACAGTATTCGGAGTCTTTAAAAAACCAGATTTAAATAAGATGAGTAGGAAATAACAAAAGGAATAAGAAGAAATAAGCATAAAGGGGTAATAAATACTGTGTTTTGCTCACAGGTAAACCCCAATTTTCTAAAACGTTGGGGCGTTGTATAAAGATGTAAATAAAAAAGGGATGATTTGCAAAATGCTACACCCCATATTTGATTGAAATAAGCATAAAGACAACATAGGTTGAAAAGATTTACTGTAAATTAAAATGGGCAGTACTTCTCTGTCTTATTGTGTTGTATTGTGAACCCTGAATATCCCCATGACAGGTAATGTCATATTGAACTGGTACCTAATTTGAGTCAATACAAGAGGAGCTGGCTGGATGAAGAAAGGAATTGACGCCATGCACTTTCAGAAAGAAAATTGTTATTGGCATCAAATTCAAAATGAGTGTAGAATTTTCCAAAATAATGACTTGTCCTAGTTTCAACATTTGACATGTTTTCCTATTTTCTTTTTTTTTTTAAGTTATATTTTGGGGTCTTTTTGCCTGTATATGAACTAAAGAGAGACAGGAAGTGTTGGGGGGAGAGAGTGAGGGATTTAACAAAGAGCTCAGGCCTGACTTGAACCCACGGTCGCTGCGACGAGGACTACAGCCTCCGTACACAACTGCCAGGCTATCCGGCGCTCCATCTTTGTGTTATTTTCAATTAAATATGGGGTTTCAGTGTTTTGCAAACCATCACATTCTGCTTTTTATTTACATATTATACTCTTCACGGCTTTTGAAGAAATAAAGTTGTAAGACACACATACAATGGAACTGTTTCTATAAGCAGGGTTGTTTGTTGATCATGTGTAAAATAAATGGAGGACGCATTTTAAAATGTCAGAAAATAAACAAGGCAACATTTTATAATCGCATTATCAGGACTTCTTCTGCACAATATTAAGAAAACTCATTCTAAAAAGTAGTTAATGTTTAATAATCTGCCACAGACAAGTTCAGCCAATATTGAATATCATTGTTAATGTCCTTGTTTAGTGCCATTTGACGAGGATGACAGGGACGACTCGGTGTGGTTCCTGGATCATGACTACTTGGAGAACATGTATGGCATGTTCAAGAAAGTTAATGGTAAAACAGCTCATTTTCCTACATGATTCAGTTGTGTTTAATGTAATGGATCTATCATGACTTTACGCTTGTGGATAACATTATTTTTTTTTGGTTTTCAGCCAGAGAAAGAATAGTTGGATGGTACCACACTGGACCCAAATTACATAAGAATGACATTGCTATCAATGAGCTCATCAAGCAGTACTGTACCAACTCAGTATGTATCTCCTAATTTCTTCTCCTCTGTTTGATGTTCATGTGTTTGAACCACATCTTGTTCAGTTCACGTTATTTCTGATGTGGAATAACTTATTTATTTCTTGTCCTACCAGGTTTTAGTCATTATAGATGTGAAGCCCAAAGATCTCGGCCTTCCCACAGAAGCATACATATCTGTGGAGGAAATACACGACGTAAGTGACTCTTGAATTGCGTCAAAGCAGATAGAGTATCAGTTGCTTCCCCAGATGCTAACATGTAATGTTTTGGAATTATACTGAATACAATAAGATCATCATTTTATGTGAGTTTGGTGCATGCAAATTCTTCAGTACCAAACAAAATTGATAAAGAAATTAAATATTAAAAGGATATTTTTTTTAGTATTCAGTCCATTTGTTTAATCTGTACAGGAAGGCTTTTTAAGAGTTTCTTTTTCATCTGATCTGTTAAAAAGTATCTCCTTGATAAGTGACAGTGTATAAATCAGGGTTGTTATCCTGTCACATCTCTTTGTGTAAAACATTGCACTGTGTTGTGTTTTAATGTTATAGGATGGTACTCCGACATCCAAGACATTTGAACACGTCACCAGTGAGATTGGAGCTGAGGAAGCAGAGGAAGTGGGAGTGGAGCATCTGCTCAGGTACAAAACAAACCTTTCATTCTGTATTGTTTACATTATGTCTTAAAAATAAGTGATTGTGATTATAGAGCGCCACAGGAATGAGTCCTAAAACCAGGAAGTAAGTTAGCATTTGAGCGCCATGGGGTCTAACGTCTAAAAGTCAACGGGGATTTTGAATGTGTTTGTGTTTAGACGCCTGAAATAAGGTCTGTGGTTAACACAAGCTGAAGAGATGTTGGTGTTTTGTTAGACCACATAAACTACGTTAGGTAATACCTCCACTTGTGAAGTTTGAAGTTTTTACTCGTCTTTAAAAAGGCGGTTGCTAACAAGCGGCTAAATGTGACTACAGTGGTTGTCGGGGACATTAAACGTCATCACGCCGGACACAGAGGACGGGAACTCTCTCACTAGTCGGAGATGTCTCCTGTAGGTTTAATCTTTAGGTTAAGGTGAATATTATGTTAGTAAACTATTTATTAAGCTACGTGGATTAGTTTATCGGAGATCGTCTGAAGCATAACGCTAGTGACGTCACAATCATCCGACCGTGGTGTAGCTAGCTTGTAGCATAACGTTAGCTTTTTACTTCTGTCGGCTACATGAACGCTTCAAACATCATAAAAATGGCGTTCATCTGTGAAGATTATCCTGCTGAACAAAACGCCTACACTTCAGAAACGTGTGTTTGACACAGATTATTTTCTGCAGTGATCCAAAAACCAATGAAAACATCCCATAGATGAATACTCGGTAGACCCCATGGTGATGCTACTTCAGGGTTGACCTACAAAAATACGTCATATGGTTTGTTCTCTATTGTACAGACTGTTTGACTTTATCTAATGCACACCGTCTGCAGAGACATCAAAGACACCACAGTGGGAACTCTGTCACAACGGATCACAAATCAGGTTCACGGCCTGAAGGGACTCAACTCGAAGCTGTTGGACATCCGCTCTTACCTGGAGAGGGTTGTAGCAGGAAAGCTTCCCATCAACCACCAGATCATCTACCAGCTGCAGGATGTCTTCAACCTGCTGCCAGATGTTAATCTGCTGGTAAGTTAAGTTTTGTTTGAGGCGGATTCATTACTGCTCTCATATTCATTCACTGTAAACATTGTTTTGAAACTGCAAAATGATGAATAAATGCAGTGAATCAAAGACATTCTACATTTTGCATCCACTATTATTTAACCAGAACCTTTTTTTTGTGCCTTGTGAATACAACGTGTGCTGTGTGTTTTTTTGTGCAGGAGTTTACAAAAGCCTTCTACCTTAAGACCAACGACCAGATGCTGGTGGTCTACCTGGCCTCGCTCATACGCTCTGTGGTGGCTCTGCACAACCTGATCAACAACAAGATTTCCAACCGAGACGCAGAGAAGAAAGAGGGACAGGAAAAGGAGGAGGGAAAGAAAGAGAAAAAAGATGACAAAGAGAAGAAGGACGAGAAGGACAAAGACAAGGAGAAGGAGAAAGCTGACGGTGCCAAGAAAGATGAGAAGAAGAAAAAATGAGTTCCCTTCCTTCAAGGTCTTTTCTCAGATCACGCCATCGTCATCTGGAAGATGTTCTACTTTCCGCCTGCAGCCACAGATCTCTTTTTGGGTCTCGGGCTAAAAGTAGCACTCTATATGGGGACGGGTGTCATTTGAGAATTGGCCTCATCATCGAAATTGGCTCTCATATAAAGACTGTTATTATCGTACAGAGACGAAGATGTTTGTGTCTTTGGCGTCCTGGGCGATGAAAACATTTATTGTTTTCATAGTTGCCATGCTCCTCGTGTGGTAAAAACACCTGATATTGATTTTTTTTTGTAATAAGGAAAATATGTTTTTCTTCTGTATCACTCATTAAGTTGGGATCATATTAAAATTGTTTGATTTATCTGTTTTCACTTGTTTCTTTTTTTCCCCATTCCATGTTTGTATATTTGAAAACAGGTTGTTTATGAAGTGACATGCCTGTAGGCAAATGTTCAGATAAATGTTTGTTTCTGAGGTCACTATTGTGGCGCTATGGAGAGAGCAAAATCAAAGCCATTAATACACAAGCAGTGCGTACAGTCGGATTAAATATTCTCTCTTGTGCACTGGAAAAAAAACAGGGTACTGATCAGATTGCCAAATAGTTCATAGGTATGTTAATTGTCCAAACAGGAAAATTCTTAGAGACTGAAATGAGGACGATAACTAGAAACCCTAGTTCAAAAGTAGCTTACATTGAAATGTGCTTCACTTTGCATGTTTGTCTTTTTAAGTGATGGATTGTCAGGGCATGCTGCGTGTGAAGTTAACAGGTGTGGTCAGGTGAGTGAAGAAAACCACACTTTGACTGTTTTCCAGGTTTTATTTTCTCCTGCAGAAGACAAAAGAACATTCAATGTGCCTTCTGGACATTTCGTTTTCTGCACCTCTGCTCCCTCAGCGATGAAAAGCGGCACTGTCAGAGCTCACAACACATTTCTATTACATAGAAATACATTAGGAATGGAAACATACATTTGTTAAAATAACAGTAAATATACATAACTCGTTTAGATAAAATCACAAATACTTAACAGAAATAAATTATAAATGAAATCTGAAATATAAATTGTAAACTACTCAAAGATAAAGTGCATTTTAACTCCGTTAATGTAGAAAAGGCAATTTGATCATGGTTAACATATCCTCTTTGACTGATACTATAGTGGATGTGGGATGATGGTGTGTCAACAAAAGTGCAGAAAAAAAACATTTGGCGTCTGCATAGTCTGGTAAAGTAATTAAAGTAACTTTTTTAATTATTATTATTTTTTTTATTTTTAAAATTTTAATTACAAAACCGTTATCTCTTGTAATTCACAAGGCATAAAAAACCCTTACTACAGAGAAAAAAAAACATATTTCACACATTCAGGGAGCTGTGAGGTTAGAGAAGAGATGCGTAACTGACGTCCGTTACTTCCTTTTTTTTTAAACTGCGTCATCTGCAGCTTCTACCAAAACCAGCCCCACCACCACGGTTTACAACAACGGGACGGGGGGGGGGTCGCAGCAGTAGTAGTAGTAACCACTGCGGCGCATTTTAAACTCAGGTTGTGTCGGACAAATCAGATTATTGTGGAGGTAAACTGGATTCTGACGTAAAGGGATTAGAGGAGCGTTCCATGTGCCGCCTCCAGTCAACAAACCCTCCTCTCTCTCTCTCTCCCCCCCCCCTCTCTCTCTCTCTCTCCCTCTCTCTCTCTCTCTCTCTGAGCATGACTCCTCAGATATCTCTCTGCGCCTGAACAGGACAGGACAACCGCCGGAAACATGGCTTCCTATCTGCAGGTGAGGTTGTGAACAGCTGTGACTGCTGCTGGCTTTTTTTTTCGGAGGCTTTGTTTTTGCATTTTGTTAACTTGAGGGTCTTGTCAGGGTGTGGTTGTGCCCCCCCCCCCCCCCCCCCCCCGTGTGATAGGATACAGGGCCTCTTTTTGAAGGCTCATAGTATTTCATTTATGCTCTGCCAAATGTACCCCCCCCCCTTAACTTGGGTCACGTGTGTTCGGGGATAAACAGGTGGTGGAGAGGCTCAGCGTGTTACCATGAAGAGTTAATAAACGAGAATCACTCTGGTTCTTTAAATGCGTCTTTTTGCCTCCACGTTATTTATTTTTTTCTCGGTGCTAACCCGTTTTCTTCTTCTTGCTTCCAGATCGCTGACGATGAGAAAGGCCACGATCTGGACCTCTTCTGCGTCCCCAGACATTACGAAAACGATTTGGACAAAGTGATCATCCCCCATGGACTCATCATGGACAGGTGAAACAAACACACCCCACTCTCTGGCTTTTTCTATTTCACTATCACATGTGGTTGCACAACACTGTATTTGTTTGGCAAATCACTGCAGCACACATGCATGCACACTGCATTTGAATTTTGGATGTGAAGGGATCTGGCTTCTCTGACCAATTCACTGCTGTAATTATGTTTAAAGTGCACCACCATCCATCAGCTCTGCATTCCCCACTGTGCTGTAATTTACATATTTTTGTGTTTTCCAGGACAGAGCGTCTTGCCCGGGACATAATCCAGGACATGGGGGGACACCACATAGTCGCCCTGTGTGTTCTTAAAGGAGGCTACAAGTTCTTTGCAGACCTCCTGGACTACATTAAAGCACTTAACCAGAACAGCGATAAATCAGTCCCCCTGACAGTGGATTTCATTAGAGTGAAGAGCTACTGTGTAAGCAGCCTTTTTCTTATTTCAGCTTCTGGAAACACTTGTGCTGAGTGTGTGTGTCCCATTGAGTCAGTGATGCTGCACTGCGGTGTTCAAAGTAGGGAGATTTTAGCAACACATTAGTTAGCATTTTTCCTGTTAATCTAGCAAAAAGGACACGAGTATAAGTAGTAATAGTTTAGCTCATGTTGTCTCTCCTCTGTGTTCCCCAGAACGACAAGTCGACAAACAGCGTCAAAGTCATAGGAGGTGATGAGCTGTCCAGTCTCTCAGGCAAAGTGAGTCCGTCTGCGTTTGTCAGGCTGAAAAAAAAAATACTTGAACCAGACCGTCTGATAGGCCGTGCACTTTATCACATGTTCTTTCTTTTCTTTTTCTGCAGAATGTTCTGATTGTTGAGGTAAGACATCTCTTTTTTTTTTTTAAAAGAATATACCTGACAAATCAAATCATGCTTTTGTATGATAACAGGGAACCATATATCTGTCCTGATAATCACACTGATATAGCAGCGCTCGGTATCAGCTGATTAAATTGTTTAATTAACTTTATACCACACTTTGTAGAGATAAACTCGACAAAGGCTATTTTTTTTTTAAAGTTGTTAGGCAACACCAGGTTTCACCATACAAAGCTTTCTCCACATGGTGTAAGAAGTGCATTTCCACATATATCACACAGCCCTGTAATGGTTTACACTTTTCTACTGCATATGCCTCTATCAGCATTTACTTTCTTTTTTAATTAAATTTTTAATGTCATAGTACATTGTCAATACAATTACAAATAATCAAGACATGAGTACAAATCGAGTGTACAACGTTCTTCTGATTTCTTAGATTACAGTTTAAACCTTATATCTACATAGTAGCCTCTAATGGACTTGTTTTTCTTTTTTTTGTGGCTACTCAAGGGAGCTGTAATAAAACTATATACATCCAGAGAGAAAGAACCAAAAATAGAAGTAAATCAAGCAGCATCAGTAAATTTGTCTTCCTAGACTTTTGAGTAATACTAATAAAGAATTAAGACACACAGAAATAAAGTGAATTACAGAAAAAAGACACATGAATGTTCCTTCAATGCACCTAATCAATAAAGTCAGGTCTCAGAGGTTTGACATATTACCACACACTCTGAACATTTCTAGCCTTAAATTTAAAGAGAAAGTTTCCTTTTCCATTCTGTAAATCTCTATTATCACATCTCTCCAGTTATTTACTGTAAGTCCAGCCTGCATCATCTTTTACCTGCTGTCAGCAAAATAGATATCAAGTATTTGTCAACACCTTTGACTTCAGGGGAGATATCATTTAAATACGTGGTTTTAAAATCAAAGGGTGTTTTGGTGTGGTTTTTTTTTATGTTTTAAAGTTAATGATTTTTTGTGGTTTTTTTAATACATTTTGTGTTACATTTTAAAAGTTTTGCTTCTGCCTTTTCTGCACCATTTAAAAGGATATCGTGGAGACGGGCAGGACGATGCAGACGCTACTTTCCCTGCTGAGTGAGAGTAATCCCAAGATGGTTAAAGTTGTGAGGTAGGCACCATCAGATACAGTCCAGAGGAAACTGAAATGACAAACCTCCCTTTACCATTACTGGTCTATATGTGAGCAGAGAGAGAGAGTGCATATGTAACTGTGCTCTTAGCTAATGGACGCTCTTCCTTTAAGACCTGTATTAGAGATGTAATGTGATGGAGCAGGAGAGCAGCTTAAGAGTTAATCTGCCACACTGTTAACTCCACTGTGGAGGTGGAGTCTGTTCGTCTGCAGTGTTCCTGCTGGCTGTTTGAAACGTGTTGTGTCTTCTGATGCTTTGCAAAAAAAGATAAAAGTTTTTATTTAATCTTCTGTGTATGTTTTGAAGTCCTCTCTATTGCTCTGATTTCTTTCTTTTTTTTATTGAGTTTTGAGACATATACAGATATAAATGTTCGACGGGTTCTTCAGTAAAATAAAAGTCGTTTTAAGTACAAAAAACAGAAAAAACAAAGAAAAGGAGACGACTAGAACACAAACTAAGCTTGGCTGTTCAACGAGTTACAAAGAGAAATAAACACAGTATGTATTTGAGGTGACTATAGCACATTATACAGAAGGGCTATAAAAGATATTGCTGTGATTTCTTCCTCTTAATTCATTGCACTTTGTGTTTCTATCCAACCTTCCATCGACATAAGAAATTGTAACTGACCTGTAGTTTAAATAAACGTCTGACTCGAGGATAATCCCATTACTACACTCAAACAATAGACATTGTAATAAACTGTGCCAAGGATTTATTTTATTAGTTATTGCTTTATTGGAAAGACTCCAGGTCCATTTAAAAGACATACAACAACAAGTTAAAAACATAGGTATAAGGTAATTCTACCAATGCTTCCACATAGGTGACTGGTATCGTACAGTACTGAGACGAGGATCTGACTACAGCATAATGATATAGTTATGAGAATCATTCACATGTTGACTCCTACATTACAAAACATTTCACTTGCACTGCCCCGTCTTGGTGGTTTTTTAAGCAGTATACACATACAATCATTATAGGCAACCTGGAGCTTCTGGATGCTTGCCTTCTTAAAACTTGACCCACAAGGGGGCAGTATAAAGAGGGGTACAGTAAGCATATAGCATCCTGCGCTGTCTATACATGTCATCACATAATTCATCTGTAATGACGGGTCCCACATACCTGCGTCCTCTTACATTTGCGTTGTCAGCCACTAGTAGAAGTAGAAGTTGTGGTACATTTATTTTGTAACTGTAAAGAAGAAACAACAGGATGTGTATTTGACTTCTTTTTAAAATTCTTCTCTTTTTATTTTTCTTGTAATTTTCTCGTCTGTCATTCCAGCCTTCTGGTGAAGAGGACACCAAGAAGTTCAGGGTACAGACCGGACTGTGAGCACACCTTTATCTTTGTACTGTTGTTATGTAGGGTATAGTGATGATGATGATGTCACAGCAGCTCAGCTCACTTCCTGTATGTGTCCGGTGATCATTGTGCTTTCCATGCAGGATTAAGATTAATTTCAGAAGAGTCTCCTCCTGATATCGCTAAGTCTGACACTAATGCACGAACACAGGCCCTGATAACCTCCTGCTCACACCGTCTCTGGTTATGTAATGCTTTTAGCGTCGAGTTGGATTATCTCTTTAAGATTGTCCCTGAAGGACAGCTGTTGTTGGCGACTTACGTCCATTTCACAGCTCAAGTAGAACCCGTCCCAGACAGTGAAAGAGCAGTTTGACTCGCACTTCACCTTTAAAGTAGCCTGTCGGAGCTATTTAATTGTTGTTAGAATTAGTTTTGGTATTTAGTTTACTTATATTTGGGTTGTGTTGTTTATTTAATTATTCTACATGTTTTCTTTATTTAGAATAGACTTTGAGTGATATTTTCTTTTTCTACTTATTTGTTTAGTAAATTTAGTTTTGCATTAGTATTTTTGTTTGGTATTTGGGTAACACTGTGGGCACCAGAGGTTATTTAGGTAAGAGGCAGGTAGAGGACCAGCATGCACCTGGGTGGGACTATGAGAGGCAGCAGGAGCCACGATTTTCTTTGTTCTTTTGTTTGCTTTCTTCAAATAAACCAGCAAAAAAACCTGCAGATCTCTTGCATGGACGTTGGATTTCTTTTGCCTGCGTACATCACATCCCCCATGATGCATCAGTGCTCATTTGATTATGTTTGATATTAGTTTGTTTTCCTAACATGACTCACTTTGCTGATGTCTCTCTTATTTGTTTCAGATATTGGTTTTGAGGTGCCTGATGCCTTTCTGGTGGGATACGCTTTGGACTACAATGAATACTTCAGAGATCTCAGTGTAAGTTTGGATCAGTTGATTCTTCATGTAACACGTATAAGAAGAAACATTATGAGACACTTTGTTTCAAACAGCGCTTTATCAATAATACTGATACTTGATGGATAATGTATTATTTCCTGTTAGCATACTAAATATCAGTTCTTCTCTTGGTTTTGACAGAAAGATAATTATGCATGAATCAAATTTGATTATGGCCAAGACTTTCTTTAAAAAAAAATATATAATTACATTTCATTGAGTGAGTGAGTACATCAGTACATTCAGTGTTACAACATAAGTACTAATCATAGTTTCATAAGATAAGGGAAAAAAAATCTAAGTTCATTAAAAGACACAACTACCAAACATCTACATCCAAATCTATCTCATAGAGGTTGTTCACCATCCCTCACGCATGCACAAACAAACATACATATATATATATATATATATATATATATATATGGCAAACTGTTCAGGAAATTAATATATTGAATGAAACTTTGAATATATATATATATCTACTTGTCCACCAAACACAAGCACCAACAATGACTATTACAAACACACACACATACACACATGCATACACACACACACACACACACACACACACACACACACACACACACAGACACTTACATAGACAACAGGGCAGGTTAAGGGGTTTCTTTAGAGTTTTTGGACGCTGGCTGATTTTGCAGCTCCTCTCAGTCTACAGAGTTTCTTAAATTGTTCTCAGTTTATTGTTAAATTGTTTTTGTTGTTCATTTCATTTATTATACAGGAAAGTTTCAAAGTAACATTAAGTTACCTGACTCAGTTTAAAAAAACTGGTTTCCAGCAGCTTCCTGTTCTGCAGAACATGAAACATAAACCACAGTCATGACACATCAAGACAAACACATTTACAGGACATTAACATGAGCTAGACAGATACAGACAAACAGAAACAAACAGTACAGATACTGTGAACAGTACATGAACAATGAGTGCAGGTGGAAGTGTGGAGAAGGTGTCGTTTGTATGTATTTTTTAAATATGAGGTAGATGGTAAAGTTCTAATGTGATGGGGAATGTCATTCTAAATGTTGGTGTATGTGTAAAAAAAGTTAGTTGTTTTTGTATGCAGGGACGGGGATGAGTGTCTGTGAGACTGACCTAGTGAGGCGCACGTTGTCTCATATTATGTGTCTGTAGAAGTGCTGTTTTGAATCTGAAAATAGTCTGTAATAGCGTGGCTGTGTATGTAATTCTGGAAAGTCAAGGCGTTGGAGCGTGTGAGTGCAGAGCAATGGTGTGACCACTTTGGGAGGTCACTGTGGATCTTAAGAGCTCCATAGTACAGTCGTGCTATTGGTTCAGTAATCTCCTTAGTGGTAAGTGACCAGATTGGAAGACAGTAGGAAATTGATGATTGACTGTTGCTGTCCTTTCAATACTCAAATCATATTTCATCAGTGCTTTACTTTATTTTTTATTGTAGGTGATTCCTTATTTTTCTTCCAATTTAAGCTGTTTATAAAGTAATGATGAAAATAGAATTTGCCATCCAGTTGGATATTATGGTTATGAAAAACACTTTCAATTACACAAATAATGTAAAAGTTTTTACCAAATGTTATTTACTTATTCATTTTGTCTGAGACCCCCGACTCTTTCCACATTACCTGTAGCTCACTTATTACTTCAGTGTGTTTTAACCTTATAAAAACAGTTTACCATCATTTGTAACTGGTGTCATGTAGAATGTAGATATTCTCAGGTTGGTAACAGTCGGTCACATCTTCACAAACACCAAAGACATGACCTCAGTGTCCACACTGATAGACAGAGCATGTGAAAGGGGAAACGTTCAAAAAGAAACATGCAGGTAATCCTTTTCTAGACATGTATTTAACATCACTGTTGTTCTCTTTCACAGCACATCTGTATACTGAATGATCAAGCCAAGGAGAAGTACAAGGTGTGAGCGGATGTATTCTGTACAGGCGATGATGACTGAATGAAAAAAAGACTAGGACCACTGTGATGACCCTCCTTTAGCTTTGCTGTGTTTTGAATCCTATTTATTTTTTTACATATTAATCCACAAAATGTGACTTGTGGGTTGTAAATACCTGGAAGAAGAATACTTTATTTCCCTCCTCTGAAATTTCGGGATCACTTATATATAAATATATATATATTCTAAATATTTGATTTATTAAGATTGACTTTATTTATTAATTTATTTGTATTCATTATAAACTTGTAAGTTTAAGTTTTATCTTGAGACAGAAAAGAAGAATGTATGATTGATTTGTTTTGGCTCATGGCGTCCCACGCACCAGTCTGCTTTATGTTCAGTGAGCTGTCAGTCAAACGTAGGTAGCCTTCAGTTTGAACGTTTGTATGTTTTTGACTTAAAATGCATGCACAGTTCTCTCATTATGCCATAAGATGACAGACTCGGATTGTACTGTACCGTAATGTTTTATTTCATGTCCGATGTTTTCATAGAGGACCTGTTTACAGCAATACAATTCCCAATGAAATCTTGAATCCTGTTCTCTTCTTTCTGCTTCATCAGCTTTTCAGATGTTTAAAAAAAAACGTGATATCTTTTATTTATTCAAAACACTTTTCAATTCCTGTCCATTTGTGTGTTCGATATATTTCCATTCATGACAAAGAGGTTTTCTTTTGAGGAGCACGTGTTTTTTTTCTTCTCTTTAGTGATTGACATCTTAAAAAATGTAATGAGTACAGGTGCTTATCCATAAAAAGACAGACAATTAAAATGATATTAACAAAATAAAATAACTTGACGAGCTAGGTTTTTTTCTTTTTATTCTCCTACAATACTAAGATGTTTACAGTTTTATCTTAATTGTCTTAAAGGGTTTTTGTGTACGGCTGAAACTCATTTCAAAATACACAGATGTTGAACTTGTATATACATTTTTTTTTTCAAGAATGAGAACAATGTTTTCCCAAAATTATTCTTATTGTCTATGATAAGTCGCAGAATATGTAATTTAAAGATATTTTTTATGTCAGCTGAGTAACCTTTGGGTAAAGCTAGTTGAGTACACCTTACCTGAACTATATTATAAAAAATGTAGTTTTAGTATCCTCACAAAACACATACCTGTAAGTTTATAAATCAAAGTCACTGGATGGATACACACTGTATAAGATCTTAAAATTAAAATCTTTTGGGAGCTACGGGGAATTTAAGATATTAATGTTTGTAGTTTTGAATACATTTGTGAAATATATTTTCTGTAGGAGTTCAAAGGGTATGAGATGTTATTGAACAATGATTGAATAGTTTGAGTATAGTAAGAGGGTCTTAAATCAAGCGTTTGCTGGAATTGGGAACCGCTTTGGTGGTGAATTAAAAATGATTTAGGATAATCAACAAATCATATCACATCTCATAATATGTTACAGCTATTTCTATTGACTGAGAGAGGTGGCAACAAAATGCATTTATCAGTTGCAGCTGCACAGCAACCAGCCCTGGACTATAACCTGTCTATTATTCCAGGTGTATTATGAGGGGGAAATTGTGATGTTATGAGACATTTTAATATTAAGGGACCTGCTGGTGGAAAAGTATGACGGAGGATAAGGGCCACGTTCATTTATTTTTAATTTTTTTATTTCGAGATTAAAATTTACGACTTTAATCTTGTAAATTTACGACTTTAATCTTGTAAATTTACGACTTTAATCTCGATTTTTTTTGTTAACGTGGCCCTAATCCTCTGACGTAGAAAAGAGATAATTTGATTGGATGAAGTCACGTTAAAGGTTAAAGCTCAAAATTAAATTGACCTGTTTTTCAAGAAGCCTGTTGGCTTAAAAAAAATACATTTAACCCGAGTTAGAATTATAGAAGATTAAGCTTTTGCCTCTTTCTAGCATCTAATGAAGTTTTATGACAAATTTAATTGATTTCCATAACTTTATTTTATTGTGGCAAAAAAAAACAAAAAAAACGCGGAAGCGCGTCACAAGTTGATTACGTCACATCTGTTGACTTGTATTATTTACAGTCCAGGTTTCACTTTGACTACTTGCAGGTTGTTGCATGTCGGCTTGTAATTAGAAATAATTACCTTAATCGATTTGAATGCCAGACACCGGGTTTTTAGATGTGTTAAAATTAGGCTTCATCTTGTTTTTGATTTGAACTTCCGTGTTCAGTGTACGTAGTTTATGTGTGTTTCTAGAAGCAGTGCATTACTTCTTGCTGAAACAGAGTGTCTACCCACCATGCATATCAAAGAGAAGGCGACAGACCTCTTAAAGCGGTTTGACATCGGGGACAAGTTGTCCTACCTGCCAGTCCTGCCCAAAGCCTCAGTCCTGATCCCACTGTTTGTAAAGGATGGACAGCTGCACACTTTGTTGACCCTGCGATCAAAAGAGGTAACAAACATAAGATTTAATAATGAATGAATGAATGAATGAATGAGGGTAATGTCTGTCTCTTTTAAGTGACTGGTTTGTGTCTGCAGCTGAGGACCTCTGCTGGTGAGGTTTGTTTCCCAGGAGGGAAGAGAGATCCCAGTGACACAGATGATGTTGACACAGCTCTGAGAGAGGCTGAGGAGGAGATAGGTCTACGTCCTGATGACGTAGAGGTGGTCTGCACACTGTTCCCCATCATCAATAAGGTAGACACATATACGAGTCCATCCGGGTCCCTCAATTCTTTGAAATCCCTTCTTAAAACATACTTTTACACACTTACTGGTTTTACTGGTTTTACTATTTTTACTATTTTTATCTTCTTTTACTTCTTACTGTCCTTTTATTTATGCTCTTATCTTAACTCCTCTTATGTTTTAACTTGGTTATCTTACTTACTTTGTCTATTTATGTTTTATATTTATATTTACTTTTTATTTGTATTAATATTATAGTTTTTTTTATATAATTGATTCACTTGTTTCTATTTCTTTTTCTGCTCTTACCTTCTTATTGCTGTTCTCTTTTGATTTTCTTTCAGCTCTTTTAGTTTCTTACATCTTTTGAAATCTTTGGTCTCAGCTCGTGTTGTTGGGTTCTTGCGATGGTTCTTGTGATGGTTCTTATGATGGTTCTTGTGATGGTTCTTGTGATGGTTCTTGTGATGGTTCTTATGATGGTTCTTATGATGGTTCTTATGATGGTTCTTGTGATGGTTCTTATGATGGTTCTTATGATGGTTCTTGTGATGGTTCTTGTGATGGTTCTTATGATGGTTCTTATGATGGTTCTTGTGATGGTTCTTGTGATGGTTCTTATGATGGTTCTTGTGATGGTTCTTATGATGGTTCTTGTGATGGTTCTTGTGATGGTTCTTATGATGGTTCTTGTGATGGTTCTTGTGATGGTTCTTATGATGGTTCTTATGATGTTCTTGTGATGGTTCTTATGATGTTCTAGTGATGGTTCTTGTGATGGTTCTTGTGATGGTTCTTATGATGGTTCTTGTGATGGTTCTTGTGATGGTTCTTATGATGGTTCTTATGATGTTCTTGTGATGGTTCTTGTGATGTTCTAGTGATGGTTCTTGTGATGGTTCTTGTGATGGTTCTTGTGATGGGTCTTATGATGGTTCTTGTGATGGGTCTTGTGATGGTTCTTGTGATGGTTCTTATGATGGTTCTTATGATGGTTCTTATGATGTTCTAGTGATGGTTCTTGTGATGGTTCTTATGATGGTTCTTGTGATGGTTCTTGTGATGGGTCTTGTGATGGTTCTTATGATGGTTCTTGTGTTTCCTGGGTTCTTATGATGTTCTTGTGATGGTTCTTGTGATGGTTCTTGTGATGGTTCTTATGATGGTTCTTGTGATGGTTCTTGTGATGGTTCTTGTGATGGTTCTTATGATGGTTCTTGTGTTTCCTGGGTTCTTATGATGTTCTTGTGATGGTTCTTGTGATGGTTCTTATGATGGTTCTTGTGATGGTTCTTGTGATGGTTCTTGTGATGGTTCTTGTGATGGTTCTAATGATGGTTCTAGTGATGGTTCTTGTGATGGTTCTTGTGTTTCCTGGGTTCTTATGATGGTTCTTGTGATGGTTCTTGTGATGGTTCTTATGATGGTTCTTATGATGGTTCTTATGATGTTCTAGTGATGGTTCTTGTGATGGTTCTTATGATGGTTCTTGTGATGGTTCTTGTGATGGGTCTTGTGATGGTTCTTGTGATGGTTCTTATGATGGTTCTTATGATGGTTCTTATGATGTTCTAGTGATGGTTCTTGTGATGGTTCTTATGATGGTTCTTGTGATGGTTCTTGTGATGGGTCTTGTGATGGTTCTTGTGATGGTTCTTATGATGGTTCTTGTGTTTCCTGGGTTCTTATGATGTTCTTGTGATGGTTCTTGTGATGGTTCTTGTGATGGTTCTTATGATGGTTCTTGTGATGGTTCTTGTGATGGTTCTTGTGATGGTTCTTATGATGGTTCTTGTGTTTCCTGGGTTCTTATGATGTTCTTGTGATGGTTCTTGTGATGGTTCTTATGATGGTTCTTGTGATGGTTCTTGTGATGGTTCTTGTGATGGTTCTAATGATGGTTCTAGTGATGGTTCTTGTGATGGTTCTTGTGTTTCCTGGGTTCTTATGATGGTTCTAATGATGGTTCTAGTGATGGTTCTAATGATGGTTCTTGTGATGGTTCTTGTGATGGTTCTTGTGATGGTTCTTATGATGGTTCTTATGATGGTTCTTGCGATGGTTCTAGTGATGGTTCTTGTGATGGTTCTTGTGATGGTTCTTATGATGGTTCTTCTGATGGTTCTTATGATGGTTCTTGTGATGGTTCTTGTGATGGTCGGGTTATATATGTCTGTTGGGTATCGTGCACTTTGGGTTCTTTTCTGTTGAATTGTATTTAATTATTTTTAGTATTTTGTATTTGTTATGTTCTTGCTGTTGTTTCTGTTCTTCTGTGTTTGGTTTAGTTTGTTCTTGTTTTTGCTGTTTGTCAAAGCACTTTGTAAACCTGTGTTTTATAAATAAAGTTATTATTATTATTGTTAAAGTCTCCCTCTCATCTTCATGTCTTCTAACAGACTGGTCTGTTGGTGACCCCTGTGGTCGGCTTCATAGAGGAGTCCTTTCATCCCAGTCCGAACCCGGCTGAGGTCAACGCCGTGTTCACAGTACCTCTGGACTTCTTCACCAGCGAGAAGGACCACTACGCGGCTCACGGAGCTGCTGGGATGGTGGGACCATGGCACTCCTTTTACTTTGAGGACCCCGACTCAGGAAGCCGGTATCACATATTTGGACTCACCGCCATGTTTGCTATACTGGTTTCCACCGTGGCTCTTAAGAAAACTCCAGAGTTTGAAGTTGGTTTTGATTCAAAGGACCTGTTGTCTTTCTTCCAAGAGGCTCTACATAGAAGAATTAGTAAACTGTGATTTTGTGTTTCTTAATTGAAGCCATTATTGTTGTAATATCGGACTATTAATTTACTTTAATGTGAGAATCAGGGTGCAATTATTTTACTTACATTAAGTGTTTGATGACGAAGTGATCGCCTCCTTTTTTTATATTATCTTGAAATGTAGAAGGGGAAGAAAAGAAACTAAATGTAGACACTTTAGTTTTTTATTAATTCATTTAATGTAGCAGCAGGATTACGGATATAAACAAAAGAGTATACAAATGTCCAGACCAAGGCAAAGTACATGTTAATAATAATAATAATAATAATAATAATAATTCAGATGTATAACACACTGGGGGGGGGTTGACCTTAATTCTGACTGCAGGGTCTTAAGGCTAGATAATTGAGCTCAAGCTACACAGAACGGATAAAAACAGAACTTTGTGAAAGGATGTGAAATATGGAACGCGAACTAGGACAAAAAAGTGAGCAAAACTGAATAATACACAAGATACGGCTCACACTATTGGCAATGAAACAGTTAATTTATAATGGTCGCTCCTTTTTGATCAAGCGTTTCACAGCAACGATAGTAATGTTGACAAGCACATCAACACAAGGAAAGCTCTCCTTTAAAAAACAATCTCCTCTGTCTCGTCCCTTTGACCTCACATGTACAAATCTCATGAGGCATGAAAAACTTTTTCCAACAGAAAAAAAAAAACAATTCGCTGGTGAAGCTGCACAATAAAATGGTGATATCTTTGCAAAGGATTTCTGATTTATAAAGTTTGAAAACTGAAATATATTGGTATGGGCTGTTGTGATACATGATGTGTTTAGAAAACAAAAGTGAATCAGAAAATAAAAGTATGGAGATGTTGAGAAGGTGAAGGAGCCGAAATGACACAAAGGGGGGACACTGGAAAGAAAACACAGCAGAGTAACAGTTCAGTTATCAAGGCACACAAAGTTCTGTTGAACGCATCACAATTGAAATTCAAGATACCCCCTGCAGTATACTTCACATTTAAATAACATCTTCATTTACATGACCGAAGGACAAAACTGATACTGTGTTATTGTGTGCTATCTTCACCATTAAATTCATGTTTCACCATGTTTTTGTTTTTTTTGTGGAAGTGGCTATTTTTAGAGTCAGACTGAGCATCCTGGATCGCTCAAAAAATGAAAAAAGGACTTGACATCAAAACATGAAAATTTCACCACATCCACCCACAAAACAATCTGACAAGTGTACAGAGATACAAATGACAGTTTGTGCCACACCCATGATCCTCCTCTGTCCCAAAATATGTTTCTTTTAAAAACTGTAATTGGTCCGATGTTAGACGTAGAGCGAGCTCTATGTTGCACACCATGAGGTAAAAAATTTACATTCATGAAACTGAAGTCACAGGTTGGCTTTCTGTGTTGGTATGGCTTTTAAGAGGCATCACTGTTTTCGCACTTCTTTCCGCAACATCATGTGCTCTTAAAACTCCCCTAACAAGAGGGATGGAATGCTTGGAAACATCACTACTGCGCTCTTCACTAAACCTACAGTTAATGGATAAAAGTCAAAGTGCCATTTGAGATGCATGAACACAAATATGTAAAATCAAAGACAAACACACGCAAAAAATAAAAACCTAGCCCATGTCTTTGTGTTATGCAGGTTGATGTTAAAACAGTGTAATGTTAAAACATTTTTTCTGGATGTTCATTTAAAGGCTTTATATGTGATGTTTTGATCCAGCAGATGTCGCCCTTGAGCACCAGCATGAAACCAAAACAACTCGCGCTGCATTGTTGTGTTAGCATGCTAATGCTAGCGATCTTTATTCTGCTCGTATCTTCACACTGCATGTAAATTTACCTGAAATGAGCGTGATCTAGAAACACAGTTAAGCAGTGAGTACAGTATGTTATTCTTCTTTTCTCTAGTCCCTCAATTAAACAACTTTTATACACGAGGGGAGGAGTCAGCCGGCCGTCCGGGCGATGTAAACAAAGTGAAGATAGGACTCTGAAAACTCTGAAAACATCACAGACAGTGGGACTCGGGTGTTACACCCATTGTAGACAGTCATGACTCACAGAGTTATTTTCAGAGGATAAACTTGATTTCTACATTTAAGTGTGAAAAATCACATATAAAGACTTTAAAGACATTTTTTTATTTCAGTCATGCACTTGAGAACACAACCTGCGCTTCATTTCATTTCAAACAGACCAGCAATGATATTGTGTGCTATGAGAGCGTAAACCAAAAAAGTATCGTTTTTTTGTTTGTTTTTTTTTTACAAAAATACTCTACATTTTGATACATGGATACAAAATTCTAAAAAAGATAAGTTGCTTTAAAATGGATCACTAAGAGCTGCAGGAGAAAAGAAATAGCACGACTAATGTCAATGTAAACAAACGTGTACGAGCGATGCTCGTCTAAGATTTTGAACTACTCTCAAACAAAGTCGGCGTCTTTGATAGTGCCAGATGTTTCGCTACAGCTGTAGAATATTAAAGTACATCAGTGTTATTTTTGCATGAAAAAAAAAATAGTCATGTGATGAGAAAACATCACACTGGTGGAAATGTTGGAGAAATAACTGATCCATGACACAAAGTACCTAACGTCTCTTTTTTATAAATCTTGTACTTAAAACATGCTGAAATGACCACGTTAGAGCTGCATAACTGAAATGAGTACAAATGAGTAAACATTATGAGGGACAAGTATGAGACAAGATGATTCACAACAGGAGCTTTGGTATGTCTGACCCAACAACAACAACAACAACAACAACAACAACAACAGCCAGCTCTGGACTCAACTCTGCCTCCAAAACTAACCAACAATGTCAGTGCTATTTGATATAGAAGTATAAACTGTTATGTACTAACATCACATCAGAAGTGCCTCTCACTCCTCTACATAGCACCATAGATAGATCCAAAATGGCGGCCTCTATGTAACAGAGATTTCATAAACCTGTGAGCCCCATTCACAACACAAGGGACAGGTTACTGGTTTTGCCAACTTCACATGGCGCCAGCCTGCACACGGTACCAACACTGAGACCAAAAAACTTAAATATTGAACACAACACAAGGTAAAAACAAGTCTCAAGTGACAGACTGAACAGTAAATAGTACAAATAGCAACATAATGAACATCCTTCATTTTCAATTCACAAACTAAACCGATCAGTATGTTAGGGTGTTTTTGTCAGTGTATAAAACACAAGAGGCCTACAAACCACTCCAACACTGAAAAACGACAACGCTTTAGTGGGAATGGCGTTTTTTTTTCTTCTTTTTTTTTGACAGACTTTGACTGGACCACTGAGACTTTAATACAAAGAGGAAATTCAACAGTGAGCAGACGTTCTATATAAAGTTGTCAGACTTCAAAAATATTTAGACATGACAAAAATGTAAAAACGCTCTGCCAAGATGTGTTAACTTTTTACAAAGATGACTGCTTTATGTTGTTTTTCTAGTTTTTTTTTCTCCATTTTTTTTTTCTTCTAAGTGGACTTTTCCAAGTACAAATCAGCTGGGTCAGTAAGAGCTGCGGACGGATGTAAGGATTAGCTAAGAGAGGTTATAAAGTGCTTGAGATAAAATGTTCATAAAACCACACAACACTCCTTTTATCACTAGTGGAAAGTTACTTTCTAACCACATTATTTTGGTAAAAGATACCATCTTCTTCAAAACAACAAAAAAAAGATACACACACACTACATAGAGATAAAGTTACGTAGAATTTCATCAAGAAAGCTCCTGATGTGGCCTGACAGTATGAGAACAAAAGGAGTTGCCAGGATGAAAGGCCCAGTCACATTATTCACTAAGTCTCAATCTCATCTGCGAGTGTTAAACAGTCCCCTCTCTTCTTACACACGAGGAGAGGATCCTGCACGGCATCAAACTAATTCATACCTATTTTGGTAAGTTTTATTTTTTCCTGTTTGGAGATTTTTTGCCCTCAAGCCATGAAGCCAGCAAACACAAAGGCCACCAAATATTGTACACACGTACTTCATTTAAGTCTTTACTCTTAGAGTATAATTTAGTTAGATTATTTTTAAATACAAACACTAGGTTTTAACATATTGCTAAATATTTTACATCATCCATCGCCAAATAAAATTTAAATTGAGTTGTTGTGACATCATCACCCCCCCCCCCCCCGTGTTTTTAAACCTGGTAATCACCAGTATTTCCACGGTCTCAGACAAAAAGACATCTCACAGAGTCTTGCCTCTTAGATTAAAAACAAAGGTCAGAGTTTACATATCCAACAAACGAGATTCAGCCTACATCCGACAGTTCTGTGCAATCACTTATTCAAGTCATGGCTGTCTGTTTTCACTACACTACCTGCTCTTACAGACTCATCTCCATCACATATTACTAGTTTCCTTATTCCCCATCTCTGCCATTTTTTTAAAAACTCTTTCCAATTTATCCACCAACTGAGTAGATTTTTTTTTGTGTAGGTTCACATAATTAAAACAAAACACTACATTCTAATGGATGAAGCTGTTTTAACAGCTGATCATCCTCAATTCAAGGACAATGGGCAAATGACTTCTAGAATGAATCATAAATATAACATTTAAACGAGCTCATAGTTTGGTTCGTATTCAAAAGGGGCTTCTAATTCTTTCATTTTAATTAAAGTTTTGTGGACTCAAAATGCCGCTCTGTTCTGTCTGTTGATTTAAGGATGTATAACTTTCCTTTCCATGGTGCCCGCAAGGTCCAAACAATCCTCACTGCTTTTAACGGGCTTTCCAGCAGGTTCTCATTTTGATCCATGTTGAATGATACTGATATTGACGCCTGCTGTTGATTTTGTAAGCTTGCTCTGTGTCTGTAGATTGGCCTGCAGTGGAGACATCAGACTTGTTTTTTATGGTTGACCGTACGCTTGGCTGCAGAGCTGTTTTATGTATTTTGTCTACTTTGCGTTTTGTAGATTTGTCTGCATGGCGTTCTCTAAACTGGACTGCATCTGTGCCTGGAGAGTGTTCTGCAAACTGCCGTGCATGGTGACGGGCATTGGGGAGGCAGTCTGGGCCATGGGCTGCTCCAACAGGGGCTGCATGTGAGTGGAGGTCTGGGGCTGACCCTGAGCTTGCAGGGTGGATCCAGAGGAGTTGAGCAGCTGGGGCGAGTCTGGAAGGAAGAGAAAATCATTTTTACAGTCATAAAAGAATCATCAATGATGTACTCACTAAGGTAAATATGTTGTGCTAACAGGAGATTGGGCACAGCACATTACAGCCACACACATTCACAGTTCAAGGGATGGCCAGACAGAAATACATTTAATCAAACATCACCAAATAAATCAAGTCATGATAAAGTACTTTCAAAGACACCCACTCAAATGTTTTTAAAATCCTAAGTGCATCGTCTTGTGCTAACTTTGTTAAGTAGTACTACAGCGGCAGATAGCTAAATGTTTCTGTAGACTTTGGTCTCCCCTTAGGAGCGACTGAGGCAGTATTTGAACCTGTCGACTCAGGAGAGCTGACCTGTATATCTGCTTCCTGATTGGTTAATCTGAAAAATATAACCTGAAGTGTTGCTTAATGAAGAGGCAGGAACACAATTTTACCAGCAAATAATTTTTTGCAAATGGATTTCTTAGTGTGGAAGTCAAAGGGTTAAGAAAAAAGGATTCAACTCAGTAAAGAAAATGTGGTTTTTACCAGAGTCTAGAAGTGGAGAGACAAAATCCTCTTACCGTTCTGGATGCCAAACACAAACAGGTTGCCCTGTCCTTGTTGAGCCACATTCCCACTCACAGTCGTCTGGAAAAGCTGCTCTGGTGGCTGCTGGCCCGGGTTGGCCACTACACCCACACCGCCCTGTACCACAAAGATGGTGGTGCCAGGGGGCGGAGCCTGACTGTTCAGCTCCTGCGCACCAATGGCGCCCTGCAGGCTGGAGAGAGACGCCTGAGGCAGGAACAGGTCCACGGTCTGACTGTTCGGGATGCCGCCGGAACTCTGGCCCAACTGCATTGGCTGCTGCTCCTGGAACAGGCTCTGCTGTTGGTTCTCGTTTGATATCGAGTTGCTGCTTGAGGAACTCTGGTCTTGGAAGGACATGGGCTCTGCTGGTTCAGCCTGTGAGATTCCAACAGTAATGCTGCCCATGGTGGCAGGGCCTCCAGTCTGAGTGCTGAAGAGAATAGTTGGGGGGATAGCCTGGGGGTTCAGATCTGTGGTACAGAGGAGCAGACCGGTCTGCTGGGGTTGTGACAGCTGGCTCTGGGGGACAGGGTTTGTCTGTGAGTGGTTTGGTATACTTTGGAACAAGGAGCCCTGCTGGCCCATCGGAAGCTGCGGCGGCTGCTGCTGGTTCCGCTGAGGAGACTGCTGCTGCTCCATGGGGGTGCTCTGCTGCTGCATTTGGGAAAGCTGGGCTTGTGGTTGGTTCTGAAACATTGCAACAGACTGCGGCTGGCTGGATGTATCCATGGAAGAGATGTATGCCAGCTGCTGTTGCTGCTGCTGCTGCTGCTGCTGTTGGGGCTGAGGGTTTGGAGACAGGTACAGGGTCGAGCCTGAAGACTGCTGCTCGGATGCGAGACTGCCACTTGTCAGAACGGTCAGTGTGTTCTGGAGCAGGGCCGCCTGGACCTGCTGCTGGGAGCCCTGGTTCTCTTCCAGGGGTCTGGGCGATTGGAAGAGTTGCTGCGGGGGAGACGTGTGGGACGGCGGCTGTGCGGGGAAGCTGGTCTGAATGGTGAGCAGATCTCCGGCCTGCTGAAGGAGGGACACCGGCTGCTGGACTTGGGAGGAGGAGTGGATCTGGGGCTGAAGTAACTCTGCCTGAAGCTGCTGCTGTAAATTCTCCAATACCTGCTGCTCCTGCAGTTGTAAGTTGCTCAAAGCTTGATTTTGCTGCTGCTGCTGCTGTAGCTGATGTTGCTGTAAATTGTTCAGCATTTGATTTTGCTGTTGCTGATCCTGAAGCTGGATGTTGTTGAGGACTTGCTGTTGCTGATTTTGTTGCAACTGTTGTTGTTGCTGCTGCTGAATATTCTCAATGATTTGTTGCTGCTGCTGCAAATGCTGTTGGTCTTGTGGCTGTAATAGTATTTGTTGTTGGAGTTGCATGTTGCCAAGAACTTGCTGCTGCTGCTGCTGCTGCTGCTGTTGTTGCTGTAGGTGTTGCTGCTGTTGTTGATGTTGAAGGTTACCAAGGATTTGCTGTTGCTGCTGCAGTTGTTGGTGCTGTTGAAAGTGTTGTTGTATTTGTTGTTGCTGCTGCTGTTGCTGTTGCATCTGCTGTTGCTGCATCTGTTGTTGTTGCTGTTGTATCTGTAGTTGCTGCTGAGTAGATAGCGAGTTATCAGTGGTTCCCAATCTAAGGCTGTTCATGTTTTCCTGGACGTGCTGCTGCAGGGAGTCTGCAGAGAGCGTGGGGCTGTACAGCACAGAGTTAAGCTGCTGTTGGACTACAGCGGCCTCCAGCACCTGCTGCAGCGTGGTGTTACCTCCGGCCTGGAGCTCCCTCACTGCCCGCTCCAGCTCAGCGACCCCTTCCTGGGGGAACAGGGAAACCTGTGGCTGTTGGGGCTGCGGCTGAGACGGATTTGCAATCTGGGGAATGGCCACAACGACAACCCCTCCACTGTTACTGGAACTCTCAGAAGGCAGGCTGTCCTGAGGGTCTCTGAGGAACTGCTGGGGGACTTCTGGCGTCACGGGGGGGATTGTGGTATCTCCCGCCACTGGGAAGGAGGTCGTCGGGGCGATTTCTTGCTTTTGTATGGTGCTGAGAGACTCTAGGCTCCGGAAAACCGGGGTCGCATGTGGGAGCACCACATCCTCAGGTTGTAGGGGCATCGGGCTCTGAAAGGACTCTGCGACTGGATGAGAACTAGAGCTGAGCTCCAAGGTCTGCTGCACTGAGACAAGAGGGTCAGCGGACGGCTGAGAAAAAGAGAGAACACAAAAATGAAACCCCCGGAATATCTAAAACAGTTGATTCGGCTTTCTGGAGAATAAATGTCTGCTTAAATAAATAAATTACCTTGAAGACTTCTGTTGGTGGTGGATTGCTGGACACTTCCATTGGTGTGTCCTCCTGCCGTTTGGAGGGCTGACCAGAGCAGTCAGCTTGCTCAGAAGATTTAATCTGGCCATCAAACACACACGTCTGAACCAGGGAGGGTTCCTCTAATTTTACTGCTCGGACATTTGAGCTGTCAGCTGAGGGTAAGACAGGAAACAAGATAAGGAAACAGGAAACAAGATAAGTATGTGTATGTGAGAAAACCAAGTCTACATCCTAAAGTTTACAGATTATTGACTGATAATTAATAAAGTTTTCTGTGATAAGTTTTGAATTCTTTTATACATTTCAACAATACTGAATCATTTCATTTCAATGCATTTGGTGTATCAAAGACATCAGTGTTGGTTGTCTTGGCCATACCTGAGCTTGTGGCTGTAACAGAGTCTGGAGTGTAGGTGAAGGGCTGGGCATCATGTGATCTGCCAGCATTGGTCATCACAAAGACTCCCACAGAAATTGGAGAATTGATTGACTGGTTGTGGAACGGCGGGACTGTCACTATCAAATGGTTCTGGAAAAACACATGTAGTGAAAAGGACGATCAGCAGGCTGGTTTGATACAGCAGGAAGTTTTATTATCAAAGGGGGAAACACATTTTCATTTGTATTTACCTGATGGAAAAGGTCCATGTCAATCTTTGCCTCAGCTTGCCAGGAATTATCATCTACAAATAGACAAACAAATACTTTTACATGTTTGCATCCATCAGAGGTTAACATGCAGAAACCTACATCCACAACTACTTTATGATACAACTTAAGGACAACTCTTGACAATCTGGGTATCCCACCTGCAATGTTCTCCTGAAATATAACTTTGGTTCCTTTGAGGAAGTTCTTTCCGATAATGAAAACTTCCTCTCCTCCTCTCACTGTGCAGCTGTGAAGACTCTTCTTCAGGATCTCTGGTACTCCTGCTGGCTGAGCTGAAGAATGACAGAAGAGTCAAAGGATCAAAACTCATGACATCTCGGCTAGTTTTTTTGCACTTCTTCCAATGGAGAGTTCAAGCAGTCATCACCAGAAAACACACCGTTTCCCGTCCTTCTGAAGCCTGATGCAGGCTGTTAGTAGGTTTTTTTTAGGTGTTTTGTTTCAACTACTCACTGCAGAGGATGGGTGATGACAGGGCTTGCAGAGTAAGTGCTGATCCATCAGGTTGGGGTATGCAGACCCTGAAGGCCAGCCTGGCACGTGTGCTCTTCTTCTTGGATCCTGCCACACCAATACGAGCCTCCACATCTGCATTTCGCAGCTTCAAAATTCCTACACAGTCCACCCTGCAGAAAACAACACAGGCTTTGAAATTGCATACTAAAATACTTTTAAATATCAGCACTGCACAAGTAATTAAGTAATACACGATGAAATAAGTTCTCACGCAAGTGTCATGTCGGTGCTGGGCTCCAGAGGGATCTCGATGACGGTCGTGCCCTCTATGTCCACCTCCTTGCAGGCTGTAGTGTTGCGTCCTGTCACTCTGCAGGCCTGGTAGAAACCATGAGGCTTCACTCTGCCGGCATCATTTGCAACAAATACTTGCAGCACTACTGGTTCACTAACGCCCTCCAACTAGGGACAAAAAAATATATAGAAATTATGTTAACAACTTGCTCTGCACTATTAATATAAAAATCTACACAAGTGAAAGAATGAACACATGGTGTAAATTCAAAATGAACACAGGGTGACGCTATCGTACCTAAAAATGTTGTAAAGTTATGTTAAGCAACTAAGAGTGCAACACACAATATGATTAAAAATAAACATATAAGTAACTCCAATGCATTTCAGTTCTACTTAATCTGGTGTGTTATACAAAAACAAAAATTGCCACTGTTTAATTTGCTGACCGTGGAGGGTTAAATGCATTACTATCTAACTAAATGTATACATTATTCCTTTTCTTACTTCCCAAATATATCGAGCAGGGGGGATATTGCCATAGACACAGCTGCACAGTCATGCCCTTGTTTTGTTTTGGGGGTGGGGCGGGGGCATTTCAGTGAATTCCAACATGGCTGTTTTATATTTATCTTTTGTTAAGAATAAGCAGTCGGGGTTCTTTGTCAAACCTTAACAGTGGGAAATCCCTGCTGTGTGCGATCTTTGACAGATCCTCTGCTGCCCTCTGTCAGATAGCGTGCTCTGTGCTGGGTCTCCGGCTGCACCAGGATCTTAAGCTCCTTCCCATCACTTCTTTGGGGGAACTGAGTAGACAGTGATCCACTCCTCACGGCAGTTCCCGACTCAAGAGAGCTGAAGAGCAATAAAAAAAAGCACACGATGATGACACCAATGTGACTTACAGAACTTGCATTCCTATAAAAGGGAGATAGAGTGTAATTGCTGACAGACTCATGCATCAGATAAGGGTTACCTCACCTTGAACCTGCCTTGTCTGTGCCCAGCTGGGACAGGACAAAGTGAGGGGCCTTGGCACTGTCAGCATCAAACACGTCCATGCTGTCCTCTGGATTAGCGGGTTTAGGGCCGGGCCGCTGACGGGGGGTGCGCTTTCTAGACTTGCGCGGCACCTCTGTGTTGTCATTGTAGGAGATGGAACTGATCAAGCTGAAGTTTGAAAGGGAATCATCGGCCCATATGCTGCTGCTCTGCTCCGAGTCTGGACCTGTCGGAGCGGATACTGCAGGCTCCTCTTGGCAAGACATCTGGCTGTCGTCAAACAGGTCCTCGGGCGGCGGGGATATGCTCAACACAGGCCTCCGTTTTGATGGTGTGTTTTGAGGCTGCTGGACTCCCAGCCCTGATAACACTCCTCCTGACCCTATGTCTCCTGCTGCAGTGTTCGCTCCGCTGTTGCCTCTGCTGGGGGCAGACGCAGCAGCCTCCATACCTTGCATCTCTGAAGCTCCAGCTCCGTCCACTCCGGTGGAGTTGAGATGCTGGGAGACCTTGAGATGGTCCGAGGACGAGGTAGAGGAGCCGGCGGATGGGACTCCCATGGGCAGGGAGGAGGAGGAGGCCGAGGGGCTGGAGGTGGATGAGGTGGCATCTGTGGTGGCATGTACAGATAAGTTAGCACAGATGTTCAGCACAGTGCAGGCTAGCAGTCCCATTCAAGCAGCTGAATTTGTGCATGATTTGTATTGATTTCCCCTCTTCCCAACTCTAATTTCAACAGTCTGTTGTGGGTTATCTGCTCTCACTGTGCATGCGAGAGCTGTCAAGCATTGATCAAATATACTGAAGTTAAAGTTGAGAAGGGTACTTTAGGTCCCACAATGTTTTTGATTCCTACAGATCCTTTTTTCTTTAATTAAAAACAATGTGACAAAACTGGCATGCTTTGTTTACAAAAAACAAAAGCAAGCTATAAATTGAAACATACACATTGCCTGAAAGAAACAGAACAAAATCTGGTCAAACTTTTTCTTGTACAGCCAAATTTGCAAGCCGGTAATTGTGGCGCCAAATTAAATTTTGCCAGGGTTACATTACAGTTTGTGCAATGTGCATTCAGTAGTAAAAAACAGTAGTTTGCGCATGCCAATTGGAAGATTTTGGTTGGGACTGAGCGTAGCCATGGAGACAGAATAAACAAGCCTCTGACCTATGGAGCAGTGAACTGCAGACCATTTTATATGCAGACACTCCCTGCCTCAGAGGGAACTTCCTGCAATAAAAACGAGACAGCCAATGAGCAACAAGAGAGCTGATCATTCAAGAGTCAACTTCTGTCAATCAGTTAATTGGATGAATTAAAAACACTGAAGGAAGGGATACCTTTTGTTGACCATTTATAGACATTTTTTAAAGTAGGGTTATTGGTTCATGATGATCTGAAGAACATTACAGTAGTCATGCTTTTTGATCGGCGCTGCTTAAGGCCAGCTGGGTCAGCCGGGGAAAGTTAAAATGTATATTGACAAAAGTGCTCTCCAACATGACTGTTCATCAGTATCGTTGCTCTCTCAGGTGAAACTCAAGACTAGAAATCTTCTCAGTTAACACTGACGTGGGGCTTCCCTGAACCATGATCCAAGATCAGACCATGGTCTTTTTATTTTGTTGCTTTATCATATTGACAGTTCAACATTTGTTAGGGGCAACTTCACTGTTTCACAAAGAGAGATACCCTTCATAGTTACTAAAAAATGTTAGCTGCTTTGAAAGATTAGAAGTAGTCGTTTAATCATGCCGCTGTAAAGCTCAAAAGCTTGGTTAACTCCTTTCGACTATCCGATGGCAGACAGCTGTATAATTGTTAGAATTATTATTAAACTGATGCTTTGAAATGCCTTAAAAAAACCACATGACCATCAGCAGGCGACTGCTTATTCCTGTAGAGTAAATTGTCTGTGTAGGTTCTCGGTCATCCAGGTCAGGGGAAACTCAAAGCTCGATCCATCTGGACTAGGTTGAGGCAACTGGACTTGGTTGAGGATCTTGAAGACCTCTCCTCCGAAAGGCTTCTTTGAGTCCACAAGTTAGTTCAGAACTGAAGAAGCCTTTCGGAGGAGAGGTGAAACATCTTCAAGATCTTCAACCTAGTCCAGTTGCCTTTTGGATCAAGCTTTCGAATGTAAAGTAATTTTTCATCAAATCTGAGCCAGATACCCAACAAGGCACACAGCCCTGAAGATCCTATGATTACATTTGAACCCTATGTTTGGCATGCAGTGGTACATTAAATAGAATATTTATGTTGTAGCTGAAACTGGGTCAGATAAGCAAAAGATAAAAATAAAAATCCCAAACCATAGAGAGTTAAAGAGACAGGGCCAGATCATGTGCAAAAAAAACCCAATTAACTGTTGTCGGTCATTCAGTGATTAAAGGGAATGGCCTATTCGAAAGTGTTTTTGACAGGATTCATGACAGATCCTGATTTGACTCTTCTCTCTCTAGACGGAGACGTAATATTTCTATTTTATTTAAAGGCTTTATATGTGATGTTTCACACTTCAATGTAGAAATCAAGTATCTCCTCTGAAAATAACTCTGTGAGTCATGACTGTCTACAATGGGTGTAACACCCGAGTCCCACTGTCTGTGATGTTTTCAGAGTTTTCAGAGTCCTATCTTCACTTTGTTTACATCGCCCGGACGGCCGGCTGACTCCTCCCCTCGTGTATAAAAGTTGTTTAATTGAGGGACTAGAGAAAAGAAGAATAACATACTGTACTCACTGCTTAACTGTGTTTCTAGATCACGCTCATTTCAGGTAAATTTACATGCAGTGTGAAGATACGAGCATAATAAAGATCACTAGCATTAGCATGCTAACACAACAATGCAGCGCGAGTTGTTTTGGTTTCATGCTGGAGCTCAAGGGCGACATCTGCTGGATCAAAAAAATCACATATAAAGCCTATAAAACCAAAGGGGTTTTGACAGGATTCATGACAGATCCTGATTTGACTCTAGACGGAGACGTAATATTTCTATTTTATTTAAGAAATACAAAGTGATGTTGCTCTATGCAATTTAATGAATTTAGGTTTTTGACTAAGCTCTAGTTAGTACAACAAGATAAAATACTAAAATAAGTTGCATCTATCTTAGACTTGCTTTAAAACAAATGTTCACACTAACCAGATCAATATATTAACAACTACAAGGTGGAGGTGCTTATAGGAAGTGCAGTATCGTAAGGAGAAACAGAACTATTTTTGTTCATCACTAAATGAAAGTCACTTTGAAAGTCGCTTTAACAATCAAACTTTAACGAGGTGCTACAATAGATGCCGACACTGAAACATAATCTATCTTCATAACATAATGGATGACTGAGATGACTGCTTAAGCCAAAAGGACATTATCTGGATCAGCATGACTAGTTACATTCTAAAGCAGATCCACCTAAGTGTATGCTTTACTGCCTTAAAAGCCAAAGTGAAATAAAGCGTTAAGCACAAGCATAACAGTGAAAAGTGCTGCAGAAAAAAAAACAAGAGAAATGAGAAGGAACAAGCTATGTTAGCATGCTGTTAATGCAAACTCTACTTGGAGCTGCTATTCAGCTTTCCAGCAACAGAAAACTGTGAATGACCTTCACAACATCGAAGCCATAAACATTATATCATTGCATTTTGACTAGCACGCTGTGGATTAGCTGGATATTAACTCTAAAGTTATGCTAATGAAGCTATCTAATAAACATTTCTGTCCAGTCTTTTTTTCTAAAGGGTAAGGTGAAGATCTCTAGGATCTTACTGAAGTTGCTGTTTGTGTTGATATCAGACAAACATTTGGAGTCTAAGCAAGCAGTGTTTTACATATTTGCTGCTAGGATTACAAGAGAAGATGTCATATTAACATCTAAAAGATGCTAACAGTGTCAGCTAACGCAGACTTAGTCAAACAAGCTGCCAGACAGGACACACTGAAGAGAGGACACTATGTATGTTCAATAATTGGAGGATTTCCTTCATGTAGAAGAAAAATAAAAGAATTTGCAAAAACAACAAATATGTCGAAATACAGTTCAACTCTACAACTTCTCAATCCCCCAACCCCAAGATAGTACAACCATATTCTTATGAAGCAGGTGAAACCCAAATAAACCTGAACTCAGGGTAAATACTACACCAGTCATTTGAATCTCAATCATCCACTAACCTTAATTGTCTCAGTATCTAGTGAAAGGGTGAAGTTGCCCCCAGACACTGATTCAAGTTCATACACTTTTCTTCACCCCCTACTGTCTTGGGGAATAAATTGGCAAGGAGAAACTGATCCCAGATCATGGTTTTTCATAAAACTGAGCAGGTAGCTCACCTGAAGCCAAAGCTGCAGAGGGGGGAGGTCCCGCCTCTCCCCCACTCGTCTGACTCATGGTGGGCGGGTCAGTCTGGGCGGACGGCGGCTGGAGCTGGAGTTCTTTAGGGAGGAGGTCATAAACCGACTCTGTCATAAAGGACATGCAGGAGAAATTAAATTAGGTTCTGAAAAACATACATCATATTATTGTTCATAACAGAATTGAATGGAAAAGAAAAGGTTTTCCACATCTCTCATAAGTGGAAATCTTCAGACAAGCACATTCATAGCTGGAGCCAAACAATGATAAG
Organism: Labrus mixtus; assembly: GCF_963584025.1. Classification (NCBI taxonomy): domain Eukaryota; kingdom Metazoa; phylum Chordata; class Actinopteri; order Labriformes; family Labridae; genus Labrus; species Labrus mixtus. The sequence goes on along the minus strand of NC_083615.1, from coordinate 2,095,739 downwards.
CCATTAAAGGTAAAATCACTCTGTTTCTTTAAACGAAGACAGAACATTATATGCTGTGGCTAAGTCACTACGAGATGTTTTTGTCTCTCACTAGTTAATCCACTTCAACACCAAGCATACATTATAATGTCCTTAAATTCTTATGTCACACAAAGGACCGGTTACAAAACCATACAAGCATTATATCTTGACCAAAAGCTGAAAAGAAGGGATGATTGCTTTAGGATGTGATCCACTAATGACAGCATAAATGAGACCAAACTCACTTTAAAATACAATCTTGGAGCATATTGACAAATGTTGACTTTTTCATCATACAATGCACACTAGAAAAATGAACATCACATGTCAGTCGGTCAGTCTTAGCTTGTTAATCATCTTTTTTGTTTTTCTTACTATCAATCAAACTCTCAGCTGCAGCATCCAGGCAACCTGTTCCCAATATTCATTTCCCTGTGATGATTATCTGACAAGCACCTGTTTTCTTTGTTACCTGGGCGACGAGGCCTGCCCCGTTGGGTTTATGTTCGGTTGCTTGGAGCAGCAACATTAAACACCTTGCTGAACAGAACAGGCTGAGAATCTTTCTGTCGCAGCATCCAGAGCATGTAGCATCTGTCTAAAGGCCCCCCCAATATAATGGTAGGGGAAACACTGTTTGGCATTTGAAAGTGAATATGAATGTCTTGCTGTGATATGTGTTACATAATAATATGACTTTATTAACAATTATAGCTCCGAAAGGCATTCCAAACATTCATCCTATAGCTAATGAAGGTTGCTGGTAACAAACCTTTTGACAGCTTTTTAGGTTGACTTAATGAAACCAAAGTGTGACTTTGCCAATACGGACAAGGTGTTGACTTAGTGCAGGGCTCGAGACTAAGGGTTTCCCGTCGTCCCAGGTACAATGCAGCTGTAGTAGCTACGTAAATTAAAGAAAATAACTGATTAATCAAACTGAAACTTGGAGAAGGGAGAATTCAAATGTACTTGGTAGTACCGGTGCCATATTGAAACCGATTTTAGCACCCACCCGTTATCCAATAAAAATTCAAGACACATTGCTCGCTTACAAAACAGCGACAAAAACGTCTCCTCCTTACTTTAACTCATCCAGGTCTACACTCCCTCCCCCCCACTACGCTCTGCCAATGAAAGGCGTCTGATCCAACCTTCACAACAGGGTCCTAAGTCTCTGACTAGACTCTTCTCCTCTGTCGCCCCCCGGTGGTGGAATGAACTTCCAAACTCCATGTGATCTGCAGAGTCCCTCTGCACCTTTAAGAAAAAGCTAAAGACCCAGCTCTTTCATGAATACCTACTAACTTAATGATGATGGTCTCCATATTATTGATGATGATGATGGTAATGACGATGGTTTTTGTTTGATAACGACGACTTATAAGATGGTTTCTATACTGATTAGAGCTCTCAAGAACTGCCCTCAATGTTGTGCTTTGCCTCTGGTCACTTCCTGTCAGCACCTGTGTGTCCAATCAGACTCAAAGCTGATCGTTTGCTCTTACTCACATTGTTCCCTTTTTTCTAGATCCTTGCTTCTGTTGTTCTTACTCTCTGATGTACGTCGCTTTGGATAAAAGCGTCTGATAAGTGAATTGTAGAATTGTAGACATTGTAAATCATTTATATATATATATTTATATATATATATATATTGTTATCACTTTTTCTTCAGTGTTATCAAGGTGGTTATAACAAAAACAGTGAATGGATCTCACTTAGGTTGGTTAGAGGAAATCAAAGCAAGCAAACACAGAGTGAGGCTGAAACCAAATCTGTGTGTCAAGATTAATGTTTCCTTCACATATAAAAAACATTCTGTTGGCAACACTAACACAACACTGGGTGTCTTTTTGGTAAATGAAATTAGACTCTGAGGGGTTTAGTATATTAAGACATTCTTTGATATCTGTTGACACGATGATTCCTAGAAGCTATCACCAACCTCTGCAGCTTCACAGGATTAAATTGCCTTTGATGGCAGATAAACACTTGATAAGGTAGTCTGGTTGCTAAGAAACAGGGACTCATCAACACCCTGACTTGGATATTTCAGCTGTGCATCCAGCTAGTGGAGTTGTCATCTGACACTCTGCTATGACTTAGCACCAGCAGAATGGGAAACTGACAGGACATATGATCTCGCAGTTTTGTGACGTCAACAACCCAAAGTCACCACAGTTCACACAAAGAGCTACACAGTACTGTAGCTTAGGGACACATCATTGCTTAACCAGAGCTACAGGTTGTATAACTTTTCTATCCTGATGGATTGGAGATACTATAGGCTATATCTAGACCCAGATTTTACTCCAAACACTTTTGACAATGTATTTAAGATATGGGATAGTAAAGGACTCACATTATTGTACCGAATGTGTAAGGACTTGACTCCTTTGAAAACATTGCAAAAAAAAAAACATGGTATTGCTAGCAACTATTTCTGTCGATACTTCAGGAGCTATTTAAGTTCAAATCAGAACTCTGTGAGATCTCCATCCTCTGCTGAGATACATAATACAGATACAACAAAGTCATAATCCCAAAAATGTAATCAGAAAAATCTACCAACAATTTCAGTAAGAAACTTTGAAGATTTAGGTTATATTAAATATATCTGACCCTGACCATGCTCTGAACACAGAGTGAACTATTACCATCAAACTGGAGATACAGGGTCCCACGTTTTAAGAAGGTTAGACTGAAACACTCGTTTGTTCACCAATCAATCCTAAAATTGCGGAACTGAATCCCAGATCAAAGCACGTTTAGGGCCTCTTGGTATTTGAGTGTTGTGTCAAATGTTTGTATCTTTGTTTCTTGTCTTAATTTCTGTGCCGCAAATGGAGCCACTCTGATGCAAGACAAATTTCGGACTGACAATAAAGTACTATCTAATCTCATCTATATTAAAGGTCCAATATGTAAGATATTACTAAATTAAATCATAAAATGACCTTACTATATTTACATTTAAGGAAACATGCTATGTTAAAGTGCTGGCTTCTCTGTCAACAACGCAGCAGCCATGCCCTCCTTCTAAGTTTCGACTCCATTGTGGAATGGTCTGTATTTGTTTTGATCTGAAAAGTAGGAGGTTTTAAAACACCCACACACCGTCGTATTGCCCCACTTCCTCGGTTTGCCAGGCAAATGGAGGTAGGGTGTTGCAGTGGTGAAAGTGGGCAAACAAACTGGTCAGATATAGTATTACTCAACATAACCTTGGCAATTTTCTAAAAGGCTTCACGACCAGAACTGCTGTAAATCTCTGATAAATATTGGAGATGCTTTTGAGAAGGGAGGTTAGAATGCAAAAAGGTTCAGTGTCCGCGATATAGCAACCTGTGTGCACATCTATAGGGGAGGAGACAGCTTTCTCCAATGTTTTACATTTGGACTGCAGTACCCATTTTAGACACTAGGTGTCCGGGTTACATATTTCTCTTATAAAGAGAAATGGAAGGAGTGGGGCAGATTTATACCTGAAAAGTTAAATCAGAGCTTCAAAGACATTTTTGCATCATCAGATCACCCTATTGACAGAAATACAAATGAAAGATGAATGTTTGGTATCTTAGAACACCATCCATTGTGTCCAAGTATACACAAATGAGTAAAACTTGCTGGAGAGAACGTGTGGGGAAAATAAAGTGGATAAAAAAATGATTTTCCTTATGCAAAAACATACAAACCTATTGGTCTGATGTTTTAAATATTTTTTTTTTAAAAAGGAACCTCCCTCCCATGGTAAACACGTGGTTAGAGACAGAGGAGGGCATTTATAGTGTGGAAAAAGTGACATACATATGAATAAGAATGAAAAGTTTGAAAGAAGACGAGTAAAGCTTCTTTTAAATCAAGAACAGGATGATGACAAACTTTATATTACGTAAATATGAAAATAAATATTAAATGAACCATGTTTGGTGAAGATATTTTTTTAAGGATTATTGCAAAACTGTAAATAGGGATTATCAAACAAGGCCTACCTCAACAAATTAAATTTCAAAGCCTAAACTTTTGCCTTGTAGTTGTCTGTAGTATTTGTATTCTTTCTTTTATTTTAAATGGTATATGAATGTATAGATACATATATACACATGAATATGTATGAATAAAAGTACTATTGTTGGTACTTATGTGGGTACTTACAATCTAGTTTATTTATGTCTTCTTCCTTAATTCCTTTTTTAGTATGGGTGTGAGGGTTAACAAAAGAAAACAAAGGGTTTTAAGATAACTTGAAACAACCGGAAATGTATTTTTGCACTAACAATATTGATTGACAAAATAAAGTATTTAGAGAAAATAACTGCATGGCATTAGAGTTGTTGTGAACAGAATGTCAACAATAAGTTTTGAAGACCCCTGAAGTAGCCAAACAGAAGGTTTCTATAAAGTGTACTGGAGAAAACCTGATAATAAACTTAAATGTGAGAAACAAACAGAAGAGTGTGCATGATACTCAATATAAGCATCTATCTGTGTCTGTTGTGCTTTGTTCATGATGTAAAAGAGCCTTTGTGCATCATGACTGTACTGCAAACCCGACATGACATCAGCCTTGACTGCTCCTTTCACAGGAGATGTGTGTATGATGCACCGTGTGTGTGTTCCACCTGACTGGAGCTCATTTGTTGGCAACGAAGAGCAGTCATATAACAACAAAAGGTCCTTGCCATTGGGGCTTGGGACATACATATTCCAGCCAAATAATTAAGAGTAAAACATCTTAATAAGCTGGGCGTCTCCCGGTACACAGTTGGAGTCGGGTCACAAAGCCAGGCAGGATGATAATGCACTGACTGAATCAGATGAGTAAACGATGCATTTGAACTTATGTCATTGTGCCGGGACCAAAAGGAGCACAAGTCCATCACTCTCCTAGAGTTTCTATAGGTCACTGATGACAAAAACTGAAACTCACTATGAAGATTTTGTTTTCCATTTTCTTGTAATTTTCCCAACATACTGTCACCAGTAGTTTTAACTTAAACTAGTGGTGCAACAGATCACAAACCTCATGGCTTGGATTGGATCAGGTTTATTTTGGTCACATTTGATCATCAGATCTTTTTCTTTGGGATCAGCAGAAAAAAAGAGTCTACTCCTCAGCTAGCCATGACTCAAACTTTATGTCTTAACAGCAGCACAACTAATGAAAATGCATCTCCATGAATCTTAATGTTTCACATCCTCACTTTTCTTTAGGCTTAAGACATTGTTCGATTCTACTACAAGTATAATTCAAGCAGTTAGATAAGATATGTAGAAAGTGCTTTTAAAAATCTCAGTACATCATACTGTAATATAAGAAGCTGCATTAACGCCATAACAATATTAGTTACCTCTAACAGAAACATCAACAAGTTAGCTGTTATCTAAAGAAAGACATTCTTTTCTAATTTAGCTTTGACAGTGTTAAACATGTAACATACACACACCCTTAATTTAGTGCATATGTGTACATTAAGGGACTATATTTTCAGTTTTTGGACCGAACACACGCCATGTAAGACAGATTGATTGGCTGAGTTTACAGCTACAGACTATACAGCAGGCTGTTATGTTACTGACATTAACTTTCTGATTGATGTTGTACGCAGCCACCAGCTGAAACCTGCATGATAAATTCAGACGCAGGGAGATGAAACAGAGAGTCGAAGCAGAGTTACAAACAGTGTCACCATACACACTGACATACCAACACTTTAACACGTCTCTGTGTGGAACTCACGGGAAGAAATACATTTTAAAGACTGAATTTACTTCCTATTTTTATTTTTTACAGCGGATCGCATGTGTTCAGTTAAACCGTGGGGTGTGATCGGAAATGATCACAAACTGTGATCCATTTTCCCACTAACTTCAACACATCCTCCCTGCTCTAAAATAGGCTGTAGGGTATAACTCACATACAACACATTTTAATATGAAATCCAGAAGAAAAACTCATATGGAAATAGTGATTATAATACGGTAAATTCTTCAAAGCCTAGAGAAGGTTTTACTGGATCAGTTCTATTTCATAGGGACTGCATTGGATTTAAAAAAAAGAGAAAAAAGAATTGTACTTTAATTACATAAAACAAATACAGCTGGTAATCAATAAGCACAAAATGGGTACAATTCATTGTTGATCAGTCACGCTCTTATTTGGTTATGTAAATAAATGTACAGTCTGGATTTCATTGTATTTTGAATTGACTAATGTGCAGGACTCGCCAGGGAATGAACAGTATGCAAAACGGTGTGTACGCTGTGGTGTGGCTGTGGGGATACTGGAATTTATTTTTTTAATACTTTTTACAACATACTTCTCTGACAATAAGAACATTAAACTGATTTTAATATGAAACGGAGTCCCATTTTCTTTTGCATTGTACAAAATCTGATGATTTAAGAGAATTATTGTTTCATGAAGTAAAATCTGAAATATTGGGGCGGACAGATGTGCAGAAACTGGAATGGCTGTTTAAGTTTGATGTGTTTAAACTTGATCATTTTGTTTCAAAAGCTTGGAAAAGAAGACAGGATATTCTGTTTGATTAGTTTGACTTCTTGTTTTCTCTTTTTGTTTCTTGAGAATGAATATAGTTTACCTAGTGCACTCTGATCCGGAAACGTTTTTAATTGATGGTGTCATGTAAGCCTAAGCGGGCTGGCCATATGGATGTATGTATGACACAATGATAAAATAAAAAATTAAACTAAACTCTGTAAAACTTTTAGCCAGCCAAGTTTTGGTACATGATTGATTTTTACCATCAAATAAGGTAAATCAGTTTTCAATATGCAAACATTTATCAAAGTACCTGTTCTCTTCTCCTCTTAATTAACAGCACACAATGGAATGAGACATCTTGTGTTTAATAAAGAAATGGCCTGTCTTTGAAGCAGGAAAACCTCTTAAGCCCAGTGACTAACAGAGGAATGCTTCAGAAACAGACTCTTCACTAGGACATTGAAAAGGGCTGTCTCGTCTCAGGATAGAGACGAGTTGATTCACCGTACTCAGATGAATACTTGACACGAGTTATATTTGGTAAACAGACCTGGTTTTTGTCAGATGTGTGTACAAGTGTTTGTGCACAACTCTACAAGCCAGTATGCCAGTAAAAGTAGGCTGCAACACACCAGCCAGTCAGGGGGGCTGGACTGGTTTTAACCTACACTTAGAACAATTCAATTACCTCATCTCATAGATATGCACTGCTCATATTACACATGCCTTACAGATTTGCCAAATGGCAAGGCAACCACTCCATTTTTTTATTCTCTGCAGCTGGCTTTTGGACTAAGCTGGCAAGATGAAAGATGAATAGACAATTCATGAGGCTGATGTTTTTGTTGCAAATGAAAAAAAATTGCAAACCAAGAATGTATCTCAGTGCCCAATAATGGCTGCTTTAATGATTCACTTGGAACACATACCGGTATGCAGGAGCCAGGTTACAGACAAAGGTGCTGCTTATTGCAGTGTAACCACAAAGAAGGCCATTTTTGGGCCCTTTTTACAGCATCTATGTTTACCTTGAAACTGAAATGTGTCTGGCAAAAAATAGACTGACATTCTATTTAATTCTCCTTGAGGCTGCATGTAGATCAACCATTAATAAACCAGATCAGTAGCTCAAACTTGTGGAAAAAAATAACCCAGTTTCTAGCATGTAGATTGAGTTTAAATCCCTAACGATACAGTAACACACACGTATCTTACTGTATTAAAACACAATCTTTGTGACGGACATTAAGCACTGAAGCAGCTCACTAATGTCTTTTTAAAAGGATTCTTTTCAGAAAGGACGTTACTTCTCATATGTCTCATCTGAATGACATTAAACAGAGCCCAACTGATGCATACACACCAAAATGAATCACCAAGGGATCTCTCAAAATATAGGAATTTCCCTCCAAATTCAGTTTTTAGCGTGGCACATTTCCACAGAATAAGCAAAGCCTGTAATTTATTCGTATTTACTGAAATTTCTGATTGAGGCACTGCAGGATAACCACCTTGTCTCTGGGGGCAGCATCACACTTCACAGCGTACAATTATTAGTAGAAGAAGACGTCCACTTGCACTTCTACAAACAACCAAACAAACCAGCATACCGTGGAGCAAGATGAGCCAGCTGAATTTGCAACTAAAATGCTGTCAAAACCTGAGTTAAAACAGTTATTCACCATTATTCTCGAGCAGAAAAATGGGCAGAAAAAGCAGTGGAAACCTTCTTTAAAGAAATCAGGAGTACTGAAACGTTGTGTGATTTTTTCTAATAAATTGGTGATACTTAGCAAGAGTATTCAGGATTTATTAATTTTTAAAATACCACCCCAAATTACTGAGATTCCATTTCAGAGGGTATTACTTTTATCAGAGGACCTCTGTGTGTGTGCTAAAATATGGTAGGGTTAATTGCCCTGGAATTTTTATTTTGACAAATTACAGACATGGTCAATTCACAGGGTATTAAAAAGACAGACATCCTCCACATTTATTACAGATGACCAGAGGACCCCAGGAAATACTAGGGCTTTAGATTTCTGCTACAAGTCCAAAACCAACGGTGCTGAATTGTGGTAAGTCTGACACCATTTACTAAAAACCACACACCACAGCTCAAGTTTCCTCCACTAGCGGAACCTACTCGTCTTCTAAAATGTTCCATCCTTCCTTTTGAAAAGGGGAGCAAGAGAACATCATCATGCAAAGACAAAATATTTCTGGAGGACTGCTCCTGAAATCCTCCTGATCTGGTTGTTCACACATGCACCTCATAGTGGGAGACTATCCTGGTGGGACAGAAGGGGCCGAGGTCAGATTTGAACCCAAAGCCACTGCGATGACGACTGTAGCCTCTGAACATTGGGCGCACAACTATTATGCTATCGCGCCCCCCCCCCCAATAGAATCACAAAACCCAACAGAGAAGAACATACTGACCAACAGAAAATGGAATGCAGCCATTTAATTATGTGCATGGAGATCGTAACAGACAGTGTGCATATAATCTATGGTCGTGCACCAATTACAGCAAATAAACATCACCACCCCCTTCCCTCCCAGTTGCTCTCCTGATTATATCCGTTGCGCTGCGTTCTCACATCAGCTCTGACTCCACACAAAATCTGAGTGAAAATTTGGGCTTTTTTGGGTTCAGACATGCAGCTCAACCCATAAACGTAAATTTAAAATCATGATGTCCGCAGACACACAGTCATACATTTTTTCACTGATTTTGCCTGTTTGTATTTTTTCTTGGGATTTCAATCTATATTTGTATTCAGAGCTACGTTGTGATTTACATTGAAATATAGGTCTCCCTAAATTTATGTCAATCAAGATGTCCTGAGACAAAAAGACAAAAAGCTAAATGGGCTACATGGATAGGCTAAATGAACAGGCAGAACATATTTTATGTTGGTCATTGAAGTTTGTATTGTTTCTCAGTTTAAGACAGGAAACCATGACCCACCTACATAGTGCAATGTATTCCAGCAGGGAAAATGCAACTTGACCTGCTGAACCATTCACCCGGCTTACAGTATGAGAAACTGTACGTCTCCAAACTAGATCTTTGATGAGCATGTTTACTACCTTGACCCCCAACATGAGCACACACTTGGCTGACTTAGGATATAAATAAACTGTCATCATGTGATACAGTGTGACCGTGTGGCCATATGGCAGGCTCGCCTCAGCATTTCAGGGTCACAGAGCAATGCTTTCTGCTCGTTTATTAGCACCCTAAACATAGCAGCCGGGGCGATGTGGCACCAGCAGATAGACAGGCTATAATTGTATTAAGCATAAAAGACTTTTTGTTAGCCACTATAGACTTAATGTCAACTACAACTACCATGGAGTTAAATAACAAAAGAATCAGTATGCTATCAAGTTGCGTGTACCTATGTGTTTTAGGCTACCATAATAAAAGCAGTACATCAACAGACAAGACTCACTCATGAATAAGCTATAGGATGTTAACTGCTAGTGTTGAAAAGCAGCGACAAAAACGTCTCCTCCTTACTTTAACTCATCCAGGTCTACACTCCCTCCCCCCCCCACTACGCTCAGCCAATGAAAGGCGTCTGATCCAACCTTCACAACAGGGTCCTAAGTCTCTGACTAGACTCTTCTCCTCTGTCGCCACCCGGTGGTGGAATGAACTTCCAAACTCCATGTGATCTGCAGAGTCCCTCTGCACCTTTAAGAAAAAGCTAAAGACCCAGCTCTTTCATGAATACCTACTAACTTAATGATGATGGTCTCCATATTATTGATGATGATGATGGTAATGACGATGGTTTTTGTTTGATAACGACGACTTATAAGATGGTTTCTATACTGATTAGAGCTCTCAAGAACTGCCCTCAGTGTTGTGCTTTGCCTCTGGTCACTTCCTGTCAGCACCTGTGTGTCCAATCAGACTCAAAGCTGATCGTTTGCTCTTACTGACATTGTTCCCTTTTTTCTAGATCCTTGCTTGTGTTGTTCTTACTCTCTGATGTACGTCGCTTTGGATAAAAGCGTCTGCTCAGTGAATTGTAGAATTGTAGCAATTTCCCATTCAATTCAAGTTAAAAAAAAAACGAGTATGGAACTAACCTACAGACAAATTCCTGTTGAAAGCCTGTAACAATGCACTCGCTGACAACCACAACAGTGTTGTAGTTCCTAGAAGAAGAAGAAACGCCCTCCTAATAATAACATGACTGTTAGCTGACACATGTCCAAACTGTATTGCTGATGGGAAATATTTTGGAACCAGTAGCCCTAACCCGAGTCCCAGTGACCCCTTTTCACGACGGGGGGGTAACTCCATACCCTGAAATGTGTAGTGCAAGCAATAAAGTGCTTTGAAACATGAGTGTGTGTGAGGAGGTTCAACTCCTAAAACGAAAACAACATCATAGTAACGGTCACCACACACACACACACACACACACACACACACACACACACACAGCAAAAAACAATGGATAAGAAACATAACACACATGTTAGGCCTACTGCATGTTTCATATTCAGCACAGGAATGCACACACACACACACACACACACAGGATAAAAGACTTAGGTGGACTAAACCTCTGAACAATGTGGAAGCTGGAGAGCTATGACAAGCTGGTAAATAAAACCCAAAACATAATGCTGACCATAACTACATGTATTAATTTCATATTCAATAACACAGACATAACCTCTTTAATCGTTGTCATGATTAGAAGCGATGATTGAAGCGTATCCAGGTCTTAACACGCATGTGTCACGGCCAGCTAACCAACCAGGTACAAGCCAAATGTAGCTAACTAACTGAGCTAACCAGGCTAGCTAACAGCAGAAAAGAAGCTAACTACTGGTAGCTCGCAGCTTAACGTAAAGCTACCGGCTAAGACACTCACACACGCAGGGCGAAACGCACTCGTGTCGTCATAGCATCCCCTTATTGAGTAAAATCTTACCTTTGGAGTATAGAGATTTGGGGGAATTGAGGTCGAGATCCGAGCTAAGGAGGGATACAAAATCAGAGGGCATCGCAGCGCTTCATCGAGGGGAGGGGAAGCGGACACTCTTTTTTACAAGAAACGAAAAACGGGCAGCTCAATAAATAATAAAGCGGAATGTTTTTAATATACAGAGAATATAAAAAAACGAAACAAAAACAGAACTTTCTAGACCATTAAAAAAACCGTTAACCAGCACATCTCACGTCAGTGTGTGGTCTTTGCTGAGAGGAGACACTTTTCGTGCTACGTTGAGACGAGCACACAAACACACACTTGCCTACTGTTGGTCGGCCCACCTCTTAGCCCCTCCCCCTTTTGCTGCCCCGGGGCATGCGCGTTGGCCAGGGTGAAATACAGTGGAGAGGAGACACAGACAGTCTGGTGGCTATTGGAGAAAGTCTTATTTCTTTTCCCATTTACAAGCTGAAATATCAAAAATATTTGATACAATTGTGCATTTATTGTCTTATTTATGTAAAAATGAAGCCAATATATGTAAATTATAAGCCCCTCTGGGTTTGTTTGGCTCCTCCAGCACATTTCTTTCAAAATGTATAGTTTGTTAATTAACTAATCATTATGTACTGTCTGTTTTTCCATTGATCTATTATGTTTATGTTTGTGTGCAATAAATAAATAAAAAAAATAATAATTATCAATCAATCAATTTCAATCAATTTTTATTTGTATAGCGTCAACTCATAACAAGTGTTATCTCGAGACACTTTACAAAAAGCAGATAAAAGACCTCACTCTTTGTCTGTTAACATTACAAAAGAGCAGATAAAAAAGACCTTACTTATTGTTATGTTACAAAAAGCAGGTAAAAGACCTTACTCATTGTTATGTTACAAAAAGCAGGTAAAATACCTTACTCATTGTTATGTTACAAAAAGCAGGTAAAAGACCTTACTCATTGTTATGTTACAAAGATCTGGTCTATCCATCATGAACACTTTAATCAAAGCAGCAAAAGTTACAGTGGTAAGAAAAAACTGCCTTATTAAAAGGCAGAAATCTTCGGCTGGATCTCCGGCTCATGATGAAACAGCCTTCACAGGCCTAGACTGCGCCGGGCTTGGAAGGGGATAGGGGGAGAGATGGGATAAGATGCAGGAAGAGGGATAGGGAGCAAGGGGGTGGGGCGGGGTTGTTCTGGCAGGCCGTCAACCAACGATCTCGAGGAGCCTAAGAGAGCTCAAGAGCTCCCAGGAAAGCAGGTGGTTAGTGAATTAGTGAATTATATGTTATGTAGTTGGACACTTTAATGATTACCTCAATTACTTACACAGCACCTTTAATTTAATGTTTGCACTGCCTGGTATTTAATGTCTGTTTTCTTGATAATTTTGCACGACCTGTTTTTTAAACATTGCTGTACATATAAAAACAACACAACTTCAGAAGGTCAACACTTTTTTATTTTTTTATATTCAGGTCTAATTACAGATTTATTTTTTCCTCAACTGTTTAAAGGTTCTTGTTTAAATCACACATATATTTTTATCCCTGCACGGGTTATGCACATTTCTTGTATAAGTCTATTTTTAATTGCACAGTTTAAGTTTGATTCATCTAGGGGGATTCTTTAAATCTTTTTTTCAGGTTAATATATATGTATGGGGGAGGGGGGGCGTCGGTTTTGTGATTAATTTGTAACAAATGTTTCATGTCATGTACGTCTTTGTAACCTGCTACTGGATGCTTTGAATTTCCCTCGGGATCAATAAAGTATCTATCTATCTATCTATCTATCTATGTGTCAATATGTCAATACTGTCCATTTACAACTCTGTTTTTGCACATTTACATCTAATCTTTCATATTTAAGACTAGTAATGCTTAGTTAAATCCTGGTTGTATATATTCCCATTCTTAGTTTTGATATTTTTAGTGCTTATTTACTTTGTATTTAATATTATATTGTGTTTAAATTTGCTAATATTGTGTTTTTTACTAATATTGTGTGTTTGGATAACCTGCTGCTGTAACGCCACAATTTCCCAGTTTGGGATCAATAAAGTAATTCTATTCTATTCTATTCTATTCTATACATAATCCCTCCAAATAATTAAATACCCTCAAAGTAAAATAATTAAAGGGCTTGACCTTTTTCCTGGTCTCAATATTAAACACAAGTTTTATACAGTCAATGTCTCCTCCCTGGAGAAGTATTTTCTCAGACTCATATTGGTATTAAAGGTTTGTCAAATGTCCCCTAACAGACATACCGTGCACAATCTTCACTATTCACTGCCATACAACTGTTTATTTGTTTATACACTAATCTAGTCGCTGCACTATAACAGTTTATTTATTGACCCAGTCACTGCACAAAACATGTTATTTATGTCTGCTTATTTATTTATAGCTACTTCTCAATCTAGAACAACCTTTGTTGTATGTAGCCTACATAACTTTGCATATATATATATATGACCACGATGCTGCTGTACAGGATTGCTGCCAACAAAGTTTTGTTGTGTTCCTATACAATGACCATAAAGCACCTATCCTATCCTATCTGAATCATTTTGGCCTAAAAGCCTTCAAGACAACTCTGTCAGCCAAACGTATTGGCCATTATAGATCTATCATTTGGTCACACTGTATTTGCACCTATGCACTTATATTTAATATTTCAGAGATCACAATGCTACATATAGGCCTACTTGGCTGATAGCTGCCAGTATAACAACTATTTAGTACAGAAATGATAAAGCAGAGAACAATGCTTGATTCATTCTTTGTGGTGTATTTTTTCAAGTTGATCTTGCGTTGACTTCATTATTCAAATATATGTAATATTGTTTAAAGCACATAGAGCAAGGCTTGAAAGCTCAGCACTGAAAATATATCCACATACCACTAAAAAAGGCATTTTGCAATGTTAGCCCGGAAATTCACTCCAGTCTTATTTCATTCGGCCAGACGCCAAACTATACCTTTGGCAGAGGCTCCTCAGAACTAAGGGCCAACTTGATTCTTAAAAATAAAGTATACATATCTGTAATTATATGCAGAGCTACCACAATAAATATCAGTGTAGCCGGTACAAATCTGCGCCGATTATCTTATGGTGACTCATGAATTTTATGTTGGTTAATTTAATAAACCTTGGCACCTTTTCTCTTTAAATCTGTTTCTGTGTTTCATTTTTGACTGGTCATTTATTTGACCCCTGTTAGGGGACCTTGCAAAGTCTGAGTCAGTGTTACATCAGCTTCACCTGTCTGGTCGCACATGGGAAATGGGATATCAATGACAATAGCTCCGCCCTGCCCCACTGGAGGGTACACATTTCTTATAGTGTTTCCTGTATTAAGAGTTAATATTAGTATTAATATTAAGAGGGTCCTGCCTGGATAGCATCAGAGGGCAAGTTCTTCAAAGTTTACACAAAAAAACCCCAAAAAACATCTATTTTATGGTACCCATAAGGTCAATAGTGTTTAGCTGACCCTAAAAATCAAGCAGCAATGTGACACTCCAATCTGCACATTGCACTTTGACACCCTGGACACTTTACACACTGACGCTTTACACTGTTTACATTATTCTAGATTTTGTATATTCAAATATATATATATTTTTTAAATTTTACATTATATTTTATTTTTACTGTATTCATGTGTATTAATAATTTGAGTGTTATTGCATGGCCTTGTGGAACAGTCTTTACATTTCACTGCACATCTGTATGAGCACATGACAAATAAAAATCTTGAATCTTGATATTCAGCCAGTAAGGCTTTTCTTTTCTTTTCTTACTATGGCATGGGCTGTTTCCAAAATGTCTTAATGAAGGTATGAATTCAGTCACAATCTGAGGCATTTGTGGGGTTATCATTTCTAAGTGTTTAGTTGGTGGAGGGAGGCCCTGATGGGTTAATGGTCGGATTTAAAATACCTTAGATCCTGTCTTTGTCAACTGTAAAGTAGCTTAGAAGGCATAACCCTCAGTGAAGAGAAAGCTTAAAATACATTTCCTAAATTAATTTTCACCTCATTGGTTGGTTTGAAATATAATATTCTCACATTATTTTATCTATTTCAAACAATAACCCTATTTTAAATATTAAATCACACGACATCGACCTTTGACCGTTTTGCCAAACTGCCAAACGAGTGTTCAGCCTCAATATCCCATAAGACACTGCGGCAATGGTCATAGTGTTGTTGCGGAAGTGCCTGTACACCGCTCTTGGTTGCGCTGTACTCTTGATAGTCACAGTCACTCGTTAAAGCAAATATTCCTTTATGGTGTTTTGTTTGTAGTCACAGTTTATTTAAAGTTATGTCGGCTCTAAAATACGCAGGTATGGACGATACAGACAGTGAGGATGAATTACCTCCCGGCTGGGAAGAGAGGTCTACTAAAGATGGCTGGGTCTACTATGCAAAGTAAGCACAATCTCTAAATGTTTATATAGTATGTTAACAATGTTAACGACGTCAGTTTTAGACTTTTCACAGCCTCATAAATGATTATAATGTTCTGACCATAGTTCTGATTTAGAGGCTAGCTCCGCATGCTAACTCCACCTGTTTAAACATGACATGATATCTAAAGAGCTAACATACATTACTATACAGCGATATAAATATTGTAGGTTTAATGCGAAATATTACTAGAAAAATATAAAGTATGAAATGATTTATAATAATTAAAATGTGGAGTTGTGTGGTATCTGCAGTATTGTAACACAGAAGCTCTTAAATGATTAATTGAGAGGCAAAACTTCATCTCAGATTCAGATTCTGATTCAGATTTTTTTATTGTCCCACAAGAGGAAATTTGCTTTGCAACAGGAGCACACATAAGACAAGAAACACAAGGACAACATCACCATAAAACATGGACCAAAACGAATTATCAGACAACACAGCAAAATATAAAACCAAATAAAAACAGCGCAATAAAATCAGTGAAGAGCTCATACCAGAATGGAAATTCAAGTTAATAAAGTGCAAAGTGGAGGTGTGCAAATGTGCAATTCAAGTGCAAAAAGAGCAACAAATAGCTAAATGTTGTTTAACATATTAATTGCACTTGGTAAAAATGAGACCTGGAGTCTTTTAGTCTTCCTCACAGGAGCTCTAAAACGACGACCTGAGGGTCAAAGGTCAAACTCACTGTGAAGTGGGTGATCTGGGATCACAAGTATGACCCTAGCTTTCCTCAGGACCTGCTGATTATATGAGGTCAAAAGCCCAACCTGACAGGGCTAGGCTAACTTTTTGAATATGAAACAATTAAATCCTAAAGTATTAATTAATCTAGCTGTCTTTAAAATCGTCTTTTCATTTATATTTTAAACGTATTAAAGTCAGTTTTGAATATGTGATGCCAAACATTGTTAGAGTTATGTTCCTACTCTTAGTTTTTTTTATTTTAGGAGTATATGTCATGTGTCCATAGTTTATAACTCTTTCTCTACTGCTTTGAAATGTTTTGTCTAATCTGCTGTTGTTATAACAGAGTATCACAAAAGCTTTTATTGGATTATTTTTCATTATTATGCTGTTTACTTTGTGTTATCTCACGGGTTTGTATCTGTTTTTTTCTGGCTTTTTTTTCTCTGTGTCTGTGTTTATTATAAACCAAATTACTGATGAGTATGAGCTGTTATTGGCTATTGCTGGCAAATCTACGTTGTCTGATGCTGGGCCGGGTACATCAATCAATCAAACTTTATTTATAAAGCACCTTTCAGACAAATTAAATTGCAGTTCAAAGTGCTTTACAAGAGTGCAGAAAAGTTATTGACAAAAAAGTAGTTTATAAAATCATTGAGAGACTAATGCACACCAATAAGAATTAAAAAATATGTATGAAAATGAAAAAATAAAATACGACTCATAAAAGCAAAAAGATATTAAAATTAATACATAAGAGAAGAATATTTAAAATCGTAGTAGGATAAAAAAAGACAATACAATAAAGTTAAGATTTGAATTTATATAAAGCAGGGTTAGGGGTTAGGGTTACACACACACACACACACACACACACACACACACACACACACACACACACACACACACACACACACACACACACACACACACACACACACACACACACACACACACACACACACACACACACGAGGTAAAGCAGGGGGTACAATGTGGTTATTTTTGTTTAATCTTCCTTTGTTTGTGTACCACCAGCCATGATGAAATGAAGACCCAATGGGAACACCCAAAGACGGGAAAGAAAAAGCGATGTGCTGGAGGTTTGGTCTTATTCACTTATTTTTTTAGTATCATATGTGTAAATCTGATTTCTTTAGGTTGGGAACCAGGCTTGGAAATTAGCACCCATCACCCGCCAAATACGGGTGTTTTTTTTGCAGTGACGGGTGAATTTGATAAAAAAAGTAATGTGACATAAAAAAAACATGTAAATTGAGCTTCATCGTCCGCTCTGACTTTGAGGAGAGACGGGTGGTCCTGCAGGCTCACATAGCTCCGCCTCCTCCTCACGTCAGTATTTTCTTTAATAGCCTTTTACTTGAATACTGTAAGCTTGATTATAAAATATTACATATTGCTGCTGCTTAAAACAAAGTGGTGGGTAAAACATAACAGTGACTGGTAGATCTTTGAATCCACCAGTCACATTGGCAGGTAGGCAAAAACTTTTTATTTCCTACTGTGTTGCGAAAAATGTTTTATTAGCTTTATACTAAATAGATATTCTTGCTCAATATGCAAGTATCTTCTACAGCGAGGTATTTATCTCCCTGGTATAAACAAACTGCATTTCCTCTCCCACAGATTTGCCGTATGGTTGGGAGCAAGAAACTGATGAAAAAGGACAGATCATCTATGTTGAGTAAGTGGATTTTACTTTTGAGTAAAGCTAATGTTTGTCTCTCTGGATGTGATAGACCATAACAAAACAGAATAAAGTGTATAAATAACATCCTATTGTTTCTCCCCCTTATCATTTTCAGCCACATCAACAAGCGCACCACATACTTTGACCCCCGACAGGCTTTCACAGTGGAGGACGTGTCGGTGAAGCCGAAACGCTACGACGGAAACACCGCTGCTCTGGAGATCCTGCAGGGTCGTGACCTCTCTGACAAGGTCGTCCTCATTACTGGAGGCAACTCTGGCATTGGTGAGTTTCTAAATAATCCTGATCTATAATTCTGTGTTTTAGCTTTGTTGGACGTCATGCAGTTAGGTGTGTTTCTGCGATGACGCCACTAGATGGCGATGTTGCATCAGGGTATAGGACAAGCCTGCTTGACGAGAGCATCTCTGCAAGTCCCCCATCTCTCCACATCCAGACATTCATCAACATTAGCCCCCAAAATGATACACTTAGACTCAACAAATCACTCCTTAATACCGAACATGATTGTATTGAAGTTCATTAGCTGGGCTGAATTGGATGTCATTGTTAACTGTAATGAATGGTGTCCATTTGTAGCCGGCAAATGCACGGGCTCACTATATAATGGTTTTGGAAACGAATGTATTTCCTCTTTCTTTTTTAGTTTAAATTAGCGCGAGTAGCTGCCATTTGTTCAGACTTGCCGCTTTGTTGGGGAGAGATAATGACAGCGTGAGGGAAATCAAATAAACATAAAAATCGTTAATTGTCTTTATATTCAAATCCTTTATCAGGAGGAAAGTCACAGCAGTGTAATTGCTTGTGAATGTATCACAAGATGTTGCAGAGCTGCAGCGCTGCAGTGGATAGATTAACATCGGCCAGGGGACCTTGACTGAACAAAGACACTCGTGAACTTAAATGCCTTCCTGACCTTAATGTGTTCTTCCATCTATCTATGTCTGTATCATACAAATACTCAATGATTATTATTAAGTATTACAAATATAAATATGTATGAACTTAAAAAATCAAATAGTTTTCTTCAACCTTATGAACAAACGTTTTCAGTAAAGTTTGAGAGAGTTTAGTCAGTTTTTCCATTTAAAGTTCAAATCTGTAATAATATTGCTTTTTATATTGAAGACCAAACACAGTCAAGGAAAGTAAAACGAACACATTGTGGCACATATGTTTAAGAAAAATGATATTATATTTAGTGTCAAATGTCCACTTTGGTCCAAAGAGAGTCAACAGAAGGTAGCGTCCTCCTCCTCTGCAGCAGAGCCAGTCCATGTCTTCCATTTCTTAAATTTTTAAAAGATTTTTAGTTTGAACAAATCCCACACTAAACACGCACTAAAGGGTTGTAATCTCAGATTAGAACAAACTGCCAACTGAATGTTTCTAAATACTGTAGATTCCCAGCTTAACTGCACATAGATATAAAAAAATAAAGTCCTCAATAACATCACAGTAATGTAACATTTAGAAAGAAAGACACTGAGATATAGTTCTGAATCCAGATTCATGTCAGAATCAGAATCATCTTTTATTTGGCTCACACACATAAGGAATCTGACTTTGGTGAACTGTGCTCTTAATGTACAAAAAGTACAACATTAAACTCTCTCTCCATTTTCAGATCTCATCTCAAAACACATCTTTTTAAACTGGCATATTCAGTCTGATCATTCTCCTTTACATCCTGTACATTTGTGTTTTTTGTGTTTTTAATTTTAATTTTATTGTTGTGTTGTTATTTTGTTGTTTTTATCTCTGCTCTGTAAGGTGATCTTGAGAGTTTTGAAAGGCGCCTTTAAATAAAATGTATTATTATTATTATTATTATTATTATTAATAATAATAATAATAATAATAATAAATATCAACAATAAACACAAAATAAGGAGAGACTATATGTACAAGACTAGAGAAGACTAAATAAGACAAATAAAAATGCTGAGATAAAGATGATAATAGAAATATGTAATTATGTATCCAATGGATTCATTTACAGGAGGTAGAGAGTTTTTGCAGTGTTTACTTTAAAGGTGTGCATAGACTGGTATCAGATGAAGAGGATAATAATAATAATACAGTATTAACATGATTAAGTTATTGACCCTAGAATGAGTTTAGATAATCTTAAGAACATTTACAGTGTGTGGTGGTTTGATTCATGTCATGAAAGTAACCAAAGAACCCATTTAATCAAAGTAATTACAAACATAACCCAAAGAGGAGGAGCGGCCAAAGTCCAGTACAAAAATAAATAATGTTGAAAGATAGAAAGAGAGTCTTAAACTTTGTTTTTTTGTATAGAGTTGATGTAAGTTCAAACATGTTTAAACCTCTAACTGGATATCATCTTTGAGTGACTTTGACGAGCACTTAAATCATCCTGTACTTACAACAAAAAAAAAAAGACCCAAATCACACATCAGATCTATGTTTGTCTTTTTAGGTTTTTAATTGATTAAAAACAAAAACAAGCTGGGAGTACCAACTTAAACAGTGTTTCTGCACATTGTAGTCTTAACTCCATCATTACCTCACAGATCTTTGGAGAGCGGAGAAAGTGACAACACTTTGGCATCATCAAGCAATTCCTTTAAAAGTCCACACGACAGTTAACTCTGATTTCAGGCTTGTTTTTTTTTAACCTTTTGATTCAAAGTAAAGAAAAATAGTGATGAATGAAGTCAGAGGTCTGCTGTAGCTTCACCACAAGAGGGCAAGGGAGGTCCATGCTGAAGCCTTCAACGTTGTCATATTAACTGCTGAACATGTGCTGGTGTTAAGTGTAAAGACTATATAATAAAGAGGACAATTCACATTTAGGATTTGTTGCAATGTATTTAGAAAATAATAAAAAATGTGTTCATCTTAAAAACAAAAAAGCAGAAGCAGCTTTTCTCCAAAGAAAGCGTCCAATAGCTTCAACCCCACAGGCCCTTTTTATAGAGTGTGAATGCTTAATAAACCCATATTAACATAACCTTTGTTTTACTCTCACCACATATTAAATATGCAGCGGCCATAATTAACTGTATTCTAATAGTAATTGCTACTACTCGTGTGCTTCTTTGACATTCCACTAGTGAAATGCGGTTATGCCAATTGGTTGGACCCACTTAGCATTTTAATGGCATCAATAGTGTTTTAATCCAAGTGTCAAGGCTATTTCCATTTTCCTTCACTGCTTCTTCCCTTCACAGGAAATGTGACATTTTTATTAGTGATGGTGGGTTATTATTTAATTAGCACATTTACATTCTCCCTTTTGATTTAGTCCTTAATGCACATGAACATGAAAGGCGCATATATGAGTTTATTTGTGCATGAAATGTCATAGTGTCTCGCTTTTTTTATTGTGTCCAGCCTTGAAGCTCTTTAGCTGCAGGGCTGGGAGGCTAATTCAGTAAATGCAGTTTGTCTTTGTGCTCGGTTCACAACATTAGTCTTCTTCTTCTCTGCTCTCTTTTGTAAATTAACAACCAGTACGCAGTCGAGTGGTATTTTTAATTGTGATAATGGAAATGAATGATTGCGGCTTGTTTCTCCCCCCCCTCCTCTTTTAAAGGTTTTCTTACTCTTATAGACCTGTGCTTGTACACCTGTACCTCTACATTGATTCCTAAGCGGCTTTGACCCAGGCCTGAGCCTCCTATCCATCCCCATTACACACTCCTGCTCTGGCTCTAATTCCCCTCCTATCAACTAACTCGCAGGTTATTTACTGGGCCAGGGGTCCATGGAGCAGTTGTCCTTAAAGGGCCATTGTCATGAGATGTCTGTAAACCCACTGACACTGACTTAAAAGAAAAAAAACACACTTTATTCCCTTACAGAAAACGAGCGCCCAACGTTGTTAAAAAATACAAAATTCTCAACACAAATCTTCAAACTGAATTGTGAAAAACCTTTTCCTAAAAATAGCTTTTCTGTAAGGCAAAAAAAAAAGAAAAGTTTTGCCCTTTCCTGCCACACACAGTAATCTTACCCTTTGACATTCCTCTTGGACCTTTTTATGTACAGACATATATGTGTGCTACTACCTCGGGAGCAGCATCAGTCTCCCAGGTGTCACGTTGTCAGCAGTACATGTGTCGAGCATGCAGTCAGAAATAACACGTTGACCCTCCGTATCACATTCAAACATTCAGGTGGCACATCTGTCTTCCATGTGCTTTTTTTTATCCCTGAACAGAATGACAGAAAGACTGATTCTGATTACAACTGCATCTCTATTCCTCGGCTATTATAGTCAAAACATGATTAGAATAAACCGGATGAAAAAACTTTTTTTTTTACTCTACCTCTGCAGTTTCTTCTTTTTTCTGTCTCATGTTTTAAGAATCTAATCTGAACTTTTCTGGCCCCCTTCTGAGCTTGTTGTAGAAGCTTCCCTCAATCTATATGCATGCATTACATCCCCACATGAGGTCGGTTTTTTTTTTAAGGCACAGGGGTCAACGCCGGGATTGTGAATCAGGGGGGAAAAACTCCGCCCGTCCAGAAAGGGGGGAATGGAAAAAGGATTTGTAAAGAGAGCCGCTTCATAATGTTTGAGGATCTCGATTCATTGTCTGTGCCAGTGTTTTAGGACTTTGAATGTTATTCTTATTCATGAAAGACTAACATTGTTCCATGTTTGTGTTGATCCCCTAGTGTTGTGTTGGGGGGAGGATTAAGTGTCAGGGCCGGTGCTCTCCTCTTTCTGGATGGAGAGATCCCTAAGCATATTCAGTGAGTCGCAGAGCCGGGGGAGCCTCTGTGCGCAGATTAAACCTGTAGCCTAGCTTTGTTGCTGATCATTAGATTGAGGCAGATTTGTTAAGCATAACTGCCATTAAATTGGCTGCAAAGCTCCGGTATTTACTGCACTGCTGTTTATGAATAAGGACCCCCCCTTTTAAAGACCCGCGCGGCGATGCGTTAAAACCCTGAGCCTGGGTAAGAAGGGGGGGAATGCATTATTCATAGTGGGAGGAATTAGATGGATAAAAAGATGTTCCTGGTGAGGGTGGCATGCGGTGCCTTGTGTGTCTCTGAGCATCTCTGAGTGGCTGCTTGTGGTTTAGATGACATCCCAGAGTGCATCTGTGTTTATACTCACACATCTGATAGTGTGTGTGTGTGTGTGTGTGTGTGTGTGTGTGTGTGTGTGTGTGTGTGTGTGTGTGTGTGTGCGGCCCGGCCCGTGTCCTGCTCCGTCTCCTCCTGATGCCGCCGAGGAAAATCGAAGGAGAGCTTTATTTTATTTTTTCGACGGGCATTTCATGTCCTCTCTGATGAATGTGTTTATTGGCGACGTAATGAGAAGCAGTTCTGGTTGGTTAGTCAAATTATTTAACTTTATTAACCTTGGATGAGATTTTGCTATGCAGACCCCCAAAACTGGTGTTACATGCAGAGAGTATTCTGCTGGAGGCCAGAAGGGTTCAATAATGATTACAGCTTTAATATAATAGAAGTGGAGTGGTTAGAGAGAGAGAGAGAGAGAGAGAGAGAGAGAGAGAGAGGATGGAATGCATATATGTACTGAAGGGCTGTAGGAAAAAAAAAATGGAAGGGTCCTGGGTTATTGTGTGTAGTCAAGTAGTTTATAGACCTTTGAGTTTACAGTCTGCGGATGATGAGGGGATGGAAGTTACATGATGGGGACAGCGATGAAAATAGCCCCAATACTTCAGAAGATGTTTGTGCATGAGCGGGCATTTGGAGTCTGTGTTTTTCCTCGTGCATGTTTGTGATTTTGTGTGTGTTTGTACGTGTGTGTGTGTGTGTGTTTGTGTGTGTGTGTGTGTGTGTGTTTGTACGTGTGTGTGTGTGTGTGTGTTTGTGTGTGTGTGTGTTTGTGTGTGTGTGTGTGTGTGTGTTTGTACATGTTTGTGTGTGTGTGTGTGTGTGTTTGTACATGTGTGTTTGTGTGTGTGTGTTTGTACATGTGTGTGTGTGTGTGTGTGTGTGTGTGTGTGTGTGTGTGTGTGTGTGTTTGTGTGTTTGTACATGTTTGTGTGTGTGTGTTTGTACATGTTTGTGTGTGTGTGTGTTTGTGTGTGTGTGTGTGTGTTTGTGTGTGTGTGTGTGTTTGTACATGTTTGTGTGTGTGTGTGTGTGTTTGTACATGTTTGTGTGTGTGTGTGTGTTTGTACATGTTTGTGTGTGTGTGTGTGTGTGTGTGTTTGTACATGTTTGTGTGTGTGTGTGTGTGTGTGTGTGTGTGTGTGTGTTTGTGTGTGTGTGTGTGTGTGTGTGTGTGTGTGTGTGTTAGGTTTGTAGGTGAGCTGTGGTGACAATGCGATTTGAGGCCATGATGAGAGATTGTGTAGGGAGTTGGAGGTTGACACTAAAGGGTCAGACGATGAGAAGGGGAGGGGGGGTACCAGATAGGGGGCTGCATGGATGGCGAGACAGCAGTGCGGTTGGGGGTGGTGGGGGGGCAGAAGGGAGGGAGAATGGGACAGGGAGGGGTAATAGAACCACTCCAGTGCTCTGGCCTGGAACAGCTCAACCTTGGGCTGTAATTACTAACCATACATCCCACTTTTGGGGTGACATCTCCCTCCTCTTGGACTAATGGAGGGGAATTAGAGGGGATCTTAAAGAGTCAGAAAAGAGTGGGGGGAGTTGTGCTGTTTCTCAATTCTTGGGACCAAAAAAATACACAGAGACAGCAGCAGCAGCAGAGACAGGAGTTAGGCAGGCTGTGTTCACTATTTCCATCTTTTAAAAAACTCAATAGTTTCCGTTCATTGAGCTGTAAGAACATTTCTTTTTCTTTACCATTAAAAAGTTTTGAGGAGCCATTCAACACAATTTGAACACTTACATGATCTGAGGCCATACAAATCTTTAAATCATACAACTGAACTCAAAATATGTGAGTAGAATAACATACTTACCAATAAGGTTTCATTTCACAAACGCTATGGGAAAGTGGGCTCACATTAATAGGAGACAATACATATCCACTTACATGAATGTCAACATTTCTAAAGCAAAAAAAAGAACGGATATAGTAAAAAAAATCTATTTTTATTGACCCCTGCGGGTGGCTGGGAAGTACAAAGCAAAATTACAAAATGTGAAACACTTCTACAAAATTTTAGACAAATTTACATTTTGAAAAACAAAGTTTCCGCCAAAACAAACAAAATGACCCCTCACTCAATCACTTCCGGGTCACTACCTGCATTTGGTACATTCCCTTTCCGTCAAATTCTGTCATTTGTAAATTTGTTTGGAGACTGGTAAAAGTGTTTAAAATGTTGTAAATTTGTTTTATGAAATGTAAATTTGTGGTGTTCTTGGTAAAAGTAACAAAATGTGAAAAAAGTTTTTCAAAATGTAAATTTGTCTCAAATTGTTTTTCCCACTCTAATTTTGCTTTGCACTTCCCAGCCACCGTACTGCAGCCCACCTGGTGTTGAATCCCACCACTGTAATATACACATATTTAACATTTTGGATTAGTAGCAGAAGTATTGCTAATATAATCTAGAAAGGAGAGGAGCGAACAAATTAAAAAAAAGAACGAGCGTCTCTTATGATACAGGCATCACATGGCATAAATAACACAAAAAAATGTCAGCGTCTTTATCTATATAATATATATCACTATCAATGCTGTGAAAACCGGTAAATCACTTACATACAATTCTGCTGTTGGTTTAAATTCTAGAGATTCCTCAGGGTTCACATCTGGATACATGAGCTTTAAATGTTTCTCATCGCAGAACAAGCTGCAGGTTCAGATATGTTTTGTGTTCTTCCTGCCATTTTTATTTGTGAACATAAAACTTGTTTTTCTGTACTTTTTTTCAGCTTTTCCTCCTTTTTCCCTGCATTGACTGTGCCCATATACAGACATGTATACAAATAAAGGTGATGTGGAGTTCTAGCAGAAAGAATACCGACCATCCCATTAACTTTAAGAAGATTTGATAGTGCCTACATTTCATACTCTGAATTGTGACACTACTTTACCATTTCTGATATTAGAAATTGTCCACCGCGTTCGACTCGTCTCTTAAGATGCGGTTTGATCTTGATGTTAAAGTGATGGAATTTAGACAGTGTATCATGGGAACAGATGGACGGGGACTGCAGCTTGATTTTAATCTAAATCAGCCTAAATTCTACAATTCACTTAGCAGACGCTTTTATCCAAAGCGACGTACATCAGAGAGTAAGAACAACACAAGCAAGGATCTAGAAAAAAGGGAACAATGTCAGTAAGAGCAAACGATCAGCTTTGAGTCTGATTGGACACACAGGTGCTGACAGGAAGTGACCAGAGGCAAAGCACAACATTGAGGGCAGTTCTTGAGAGCTCTAATCAGTATAGAAACCATCTTATAAGTCGTCGTTATCAAACAAAAACCATCGTCATTACCATCATCATCATCAATAATATGGAGACCATCATCATTAAGTTAGTAGGTATTCATGAAAGAGCTGGGTCTTTAGCTTTTTCTTAAAGGAGCAGAGGGACTAGAGATAAATGAATCTACCCAACAGACACATTTTGATGCATAAATCAGGTTGACTGAACCAAATGAAACCAGTCAGAGATGTGCAGACATAAACAGAATAATTAACAGTCACATATTCATCATATTTATTCACAGCTTCAGAAATATAACACACAACAACATATTTTTTACGTTGGGCATTACAGTTAGCGGAGCCCGATAATTCATTGGTTTGAGCTGATGGGAAGTCTGTTCATGAACTGTGTAGCTAAACTCAGCTCTGTGAAAAGGGGGGGGGGGGGGGGGGGATTGTGGGAACTCGACATGTTTACCCACAGGTCTTGTAATGATCTGAATTGACTTCTGTTTGCCCAATTGTACCAGGGAGCTTATTTTAGTTAAATGCCTCTTTGGATGCAGATCAAGAGAGAGAGCAGGAGCAGGCGGCTCCGTTTGCCAAATAAACACGTTTACTGACGAGGCTGGTAATGATCTCATTACATTGAGCCAATACACCTGTGTACAAGGGGATAGAGTGGGGGGGGTTCCAGAGAGGGGGGCGGTGGGCCAAGGGAGGACAAACAAAGCGTGAAATCACTAAATCACACTCATTATTGGGGGGATATCAGCAGGGCCAGGATCCTAATGTAGCATGAAGAGCATTCACTGCTTAATGGACATTTTACACTATTTTTTATGCATTTTCTTTTTTTTTTTTACATTACAGTAAAAACACATTCTCAACAATAACTGAGCCTGTTACTGTATTTTTTGTCATGTTGTGAATGTTGACATCGAACGAGCACACGACCATCGGCTCTAAGTTGAAGCTGAATTGTGTTTTGTTCTGACAACCAAAAGATTCAAAGTCTTTTTTTTCACACTTTGTTGTCTCATGGTGGCGCAGTGGTTAGTGCGCGCACCCCATGTATGGAGGCTGTAGTCTTCCAAGCGGGCGGCCCAGGTTCGAATCCAGCCTGTGGCTCATTTCCCGCATGTCGTTCCCCTCTCTCTCTCTCTCTCTCTCTCTGATTTCCGACTCTATCCACTGTCCTATGTCTCCATTAAAGGCACAAAAAGCCCAAAAATAAATCTTAAAAAAAAAACTTTGTTGTCTCATTAGGCAAAAGAATAATACTCAGGCCTTGTGTGTGTTGTAAAACAGCTCATGGCGTCTGTCGATCCTTCAGAGCTGGAGAACCACCCCCCCCCCCCCCCCCCCTCCCCTGTCTGACCCCCCGTCATGTTCCAGCATCAACGCACACTACTGAAACACTTTTCACTGTTGTACACCTGACCAGGAACTCATTTCAGCGCCGCCCTTCTCAACCAGCAACACGGCCGCGAGGGCGGGGAGTCTCTGTTACAGCGACGCCACTCTCGTTATTTCACAATTAATGTCAAGCCCTTGTTATTTGTCACAGGAAATACATAGCTCGGCTGTTTGCTGCCGTTGTCGCTGCCATATTCTAATTTGTTCTCCATTATGGAAAACACTGGCGTCGATTAATTTCACTTTCATGGTGTGTACACACAACAAGTGAGTGTGTCCTGTTGTTGTTGTTGTTTTTTTTTTTCCAGCAGCGAACACTCCATGTCCAATTTATAAAGGCTGCAAGAACAGATTTTAAATGATGGCTGATGGTTTTAAATTCCTGTGTATCAAGTTTAAATTCATAGCTGCTCTTCACTTTCATCTGCTGTTAACGCTGCAATCAATCAATCAATCAATCAATCAATTAATTAATTAAATCAGTCATTTTAAAACTGTTAAAAAATCAACAGTGACATATTTAGAAGATTGATTAATAGTTCTGGTGATTTTTTTCTTTCAGCAATAATATGAGATATTTCCTGGTTTCTTTAAAGTTGTCTTTTTTTCTTTTATTTTTAAAGATATTTTTTTGCCTTTATTGGATAGGACAGCTGAAGAGAGATGGGAATTGTTTGGAAGAGAGAGAGGGGGATGACATGCAGCAAAAGGGCAGAGGATGGATTCAAACCCACGGCCAATGCGCTGAGGACTATTGCCTTTGTACATGGGGCACCCGTCATTACCGCTAGGCCAACCGTGCCTAAGAGTTGGCATTTTTAAAATAAGGAAGAAAAAAAATGTTTTTGAACTAATAAGCAGTTTGTGAGCATCACTTTTGGCTTTGAATCAATTCATCCTGAAAATAATTATCAGATTAATCACAAACTGAAAAACACAATCTACTCAGTTTTGAGAGCTTTATGCATTTATGTTTCCTCAAACTTGTTTTCAAATGTATCAACAATCTGGCCCCTGAACCTCTCTCCAGATGCGTTCAAAGACAGGACGGAAACCGGGTAACAAGAAGCACTGTGAATGGAAACTGTAGCATACAACATCGTAGATCTACATTTGGTCAATCAGCCTTCTCCATCAAAGGCTGCAAACTCTGGAACACATTACCACCTGAAATAAAATTAATCTTAGTCTTAAAATCTTTTACAAAACAGGTGAAATGCTCAAAGCACTTTTAATTAATATCTTAAAACTTTATTTTAAACTGGTTCATAGCATTTGTATTGTTGTACATGTATTTAATGTATCCTCATATCGTGTTATGGGGTTTTATGTACATTTTAATCTGTTTGTTTACACAAAGGCCCAACCGGGGACACGAGTTGGAAATTAGCAATATCTATACACTCTTTATGAAGCACATCAGTTTCATGCTTTGTATTGAAATTATGTTAAATTGCATTGTCCCTATTAAAATAAATAAATTCAGTCAATTGAAAAAAAGCACTTGTAAAACATGGCCCCCCTCTGTGATACCAATATTGAATAAGATGCACTACTAGACATCCATAAATCTTTTGCATTTTAGAAAACGTTATTACTTTTAATTTAATTATGAAGATTAAACTATCAAATGTTTGTCACTAAGAAGATTTAATGTAATTTACTTTCTTAGCCGGCTGCTTCAGCCTTCAAAATTCCAAGCACATGTTTACTCCAGCCTGCTTGTTTCATATTTTTCTTATTTTCATTTCCATTTCCTGTGAGTAAAATGATCCGGCGCTCTCGCAGCCGCAGTTCCCTCCATTGCACCTAATAAGGTGTCATTTAATTTAATTCCATGCTTCAGTTGTCAGAGAGGGCTTTCGAATCTGTCTCCAATTCTGAATTTTAATAGATATTAGTCCTTAACACTCTCCTCACAATTAGGGCCTCCCAGTTTTGCTCTTAATGAAAATCAGATTAAGACATCTAATCTAATTACAGTTCATATTAATCCACCCTCTGATAAACTCTGATGCCTCTCAGACCCGTCTTTTGCCAAAATCAATTATTGTGCCCGTCGGTTTGTCAATCAGCGCAGCAGACTCCGGGTTTGTATTTACTGTAGATGTGGGAATGAGAAATGTGATTCACTCGGCACTGTTGAACTTCTCAAGGCTTTGAAGGATAGTAAACGTCGAAGGAAATATAAATAAAAAAGAGGAAAACAGTTAATCTGGTGAATGAAGTCAACCTATGGGCTGAAACGACCCATTTAGACTTGTAATTTAAGAAATGAACTTCTCCTCCCTCTATCTTCACTTTTTGTCACTTTTTATCGTGACTACATGATTTGGATGGAGCCATGAAGAAGTCTCCCCGCTGATAAATTCTGTGTGTATCTGCGGCCCTCGTTTCATTGGAGGATTATTCCTTATCGGAGGCTTTTTTTGATGTGCAAGGTTCAGCTTGAATGTCATGTCTGTTCGATTGTTTCCTTTTATTATGAGCCGTGTTTTTCATTATTAACTGCGTAATTAGCAACATGATTAACAGCCGACCTCATTCCTTCTAACCCGGCGCATGGAGAGCTACCTTCTTTAAGAACTTGTGGTCAGATCCCCGAACTTGATCTAAGACGAGGGAAGAAGTCTATAATTGTAATAATTCAATCAGTTTCATCACTTCAGAGAGAAATGATTAACTCCCTCTACCAGACCACTGGGCTTCTCAATGAAAGGAATTATATGGAAAATTGATGGGGATTTCAACTTGCACCCCCCCAACCCCCTCCCCCCCACCCTCCCCCCACCATTAGATTCAAACCCCTGAGAATCAAAGTTATCTTCAATAAAAAAAAAATCATCTTTTGAAGCACTGCTGGCTCTCATTCTTTTATTCACTTCATGTCCTTGTCTTATCTGTCTTTCATGATCGTGTTTCAGGCTTTGAGACGGCCAGGACTTTCGCTCTCCACGGCGCCCATGTGATCCTGGCGTGTCGAAATCTGTCCCGGGCCAGCAAGGCGGCGAACCTCATACAGGAGGAGTGGGTAAGTGGCAGTGAAATCTTTTTTTTTTTAAAAAAGACAAAAAAAGGCCTCCTGTAAGCATGAAACCCTTCAAAATAAAAGCCTCGCAATGCCAATAACTTCCATGAAAAGTACACCTTTTTTTTTTCTTCTCGTATACAACTTTTGATTCTGATTTTTTTTTTTTTTTTTAAAGAAAACATTTTTTTTCCTCAATTAAAAAAAGTAGAAGTATTCTTATTTAGTTTCCCACAGACTATCTTCATTCTACAGCCAAAAAAATGTTGGTGTGAAAACAAGCAAAAAAGGTGTTTTGGAAGTTAAAGAAGGGGGGGGGGGGGAGGCGGGAGCTAAAGGAGTGAGTGAGGGCATCTGATAATTACCTGAGATTATTGCTCTAATATCGTCGCGCTTTGTGACACGTCCCCCAGATTTACGAGTGTGGGAAAATAAACAAGTGGAATGTGGGTGCTGGAGCAGAAAGAATAAGCCATTAGCACTGGGTTGATTACAGAGAGCAGGACTTGAAGAAAACGGAGAGAGTGAGTGCTGAGCGCAGATATGGAGAAAGAGAGAGAGAGGGGGGGAGGGAGGGAGGGAAAAGA